>NW_011967121.1:310961-449385 GCF_000949405.1 Vollenhovia emeryi | reverse complement strand
CGCGCGAAATCTCAGGCCTGTCATTGGTGAAATATACTCGCTCATTATTTAAAAACTATCATAGCATCGACATTTTTGTATTAGAATTTTCGTCTTAAAAATCCCTAAAGTATCTGTGATTAAAAGGATATCCGGTGGTTTTGGTACACCCTGTACACACTAAAAAAAAATAATTTTGCAACTGCAGCGACAATTTTCTAGGTACGAAAAAATAACCGAGATACGTAAATGAACTGCGAAATTGCATGCGTTTTGTGTTTAATCGATTTAAATAGCAGAAACAAAATTTCTATCCCAACTGTTGGCGAATGTTAGGAAGAAAGTGTCTTTTCGCGACGCCCATTCGTTACAACGTTTGACTGTGGTACACAAACAGGTTTCATTCCTTTCCATCCAACGTGAATGATTAATATTTAGTCACGAAACCTAAACTTTCTAGATGGTGTTACTATAATGTCGCTGCTACACAAATCTTGCAGGGCTACAAACGATTTTCTAATGGATACACAAAATAGCGATAAATTTTTGTCGCGACATCTATAAATCTACCTGCGCTAGTAAGATATCTTTTTTAGCAACTTCCCTCCGTTTTGTCAACGTTAAAAGCTGCGCGTGAAAAACGAGCGAATTTGTTTTTGTCATTCTAATACCTCGGTTTGCTCGGGACGTTTCAAATTCAGCGAAATCTTTGTCGAGCGGATTGCGAGGAACAACCGATACATAAGACAATCGGATCTCGCTTACGAGAACGGAAGCTTAAAATTGCAAGTAGTCGTATATCAAGACAAAGATTTGCTGCGAATTTGGGTATCCGTTGTTAGAGCGTTAAGTCGAATTCTACTCGAAGGAATAAGCGGAGTACGTTTCGCTATTGTTAATTTAATAATGCATAACTTGACATAAAAAATTAAAACGCAACGACGAGCGTCTCGACGATCGTTAAATCGACGGACCGATAGGACATTGTACACTGCACAAAAATAATCGAGGGTCCACCGCTTTCAACGAACGGCTCGAATTCCGGTTTGCTTAAAAAAGCTTAAAAAAATTATCGCGGTAACGTAAATACATTTATTAAAAGAACAGGCTAATCTCTTATCAAACAAACCGATCAAACGGCGTAGTAGCTTTATGTAAATACACGAAAAATATACTGCCATTGCACTTTGTTCAATCACTAGCGGATCTATTTTCGGAGGCCCGTAACATCCCGGCAAGACTTATAAAAATACTTACTTCCTAATTTGTATGTAACGAATGAATATATCTTTTCACCAACAAAATCAACGTAAAGGTACTCGTGTCAAAAGTCATGTTTCAATAAATAAGTTTCCAATAAATAAATGTTCGTGGACAAAAGACTAAATTTTACCTTTCGACTCGCACAATTGTTATTCAACAAAATAGGTGACTAGAAATGAAGGGAAAAAAGACTCACAATTTAAGAAATGACGTTCTACACACACGTCGAAGGCTACTTTGTACCCCGAAATTCAAATCACAGAGCTCAAACTTTGCTCTTAAACAACGTTCATAATCTTTCAAGGTACCACCGTCCCCCCCGCGAAAGTGTGATCCTTCGATTATTTTTGTAGTGTATTAATTTTCACTTGTTTCTCGATTATAGATGTGATTCGACGCGCGTCGAGGGCATCGGGAAGCGGCTCTGACATCGATAGTGCACGGAAAATAAACGCACGGTCACTCGTGCCTCGCACCGGTTTCCCAGAGTGGCTGCAACAACGAGCCGCGCGAAGGAACGGGCGAAAACAAAGGTCAACCGACCCCCCCCGCGATTCCTCGTCGTCGAATTAAGCCGCGCGACAATTAATCTACGATCGCGAAGCCTCTCTCGTCGGCGCGCCCATACACACAATATAATACGCATAGAATAGACGAACACGCAACGTACATACATATACATCTTACAATTCGTTAATCTCGCTAAGTGAGACAATTATTCGGTAGTGTATGACGCGATTACATTGGCAGAGAAAAATATATAGCGCGGTTGGTTCATTCGGATAATTCGGCCCGACGTCGCAAGCAAGAGGAGACTTGAATGCTGGTCCGATGCCGACTACCATTCGACAGCGCATGAAAAGGCAACGGGTCCGCGCGCGCCCTGCAAACCCGTTTCCTCGATATACCGGCGAGACTAGCGTCCGAAACGAAAACTGTCCTCGAGGTAGCAAGGACAACCGTCTTCAGGCTCGCTCAGGCTGTCCGAAGGAAAGTATATCGACAACGAGACGATTGTTCCGTCCGCGAGGGAACCTGGCGAGCGACTTTTCCCTCGGCGACGGAATCTCCTCGATTAAACATCGATCGCGTCGCGTTCGCCGGGGAAAAGCAGAGCGCCAGAGTTCCAGGGTTCGAAGAGGCCCTTCGCCAATGTGTGTCCCCCTTTCCTCGACCTCCCCCGTATATTACACATCTGCACATGTCAACGCGTGTCACATTTACACGAACGTGCGACGCAACACGCTTGCGTTTGGTGGCACGTCGATTAATTAGCACCGATCGCGGGTTTCTTTTTTTTGTTTCGTTTTGTTCATCTTCTCGGCATTGGTGATCGACGACGTCGTGTCGTAACGAATGTCGAGACGCGTCGGAAGCGCCGCTTTAGCAGGTAGGAAAATGTGAAAGCGACGCTAAATCGCGGCGAGCGCGCGCCGTCACCGTCACGGAGAGCGAGCGCGTGGACTTTCGCGCAATTCCTCATCACAATGCGTACAATCGGCATCGGCTGCCGACAATGCTAATACTTAACGAAACTAAATGCTACGGAGTCGACGAGAAGTAATTACAAGGTATACATCTTGGTCCGCTTGGCCGCGCCGTCGCGATTTCGCGTCGTTTCCACTCGTCGTTCCCGTTGTCGAGAGGAGGGAACGACACTCGCAAAGCAACGATCGCTCTCGTTACACTTAACGGAGGTCCCGTTCCTGTTCAACCGTTTAATACCGCGGGTGCCGCTCGAAAGGATCGAGCCCGGGACGACCCGAGACAAATTCGCACTCTCGACGTGGATTCCGAAAGTGACGAGTATCTTTTATGCGTACAAGCGTAATTATTCGTCGGTTGAACTTGGCGAGATCACGCCTGGGTACTGAAGGGTTTCTATCCCGCGGATAGATCGTTACGTTCCCTTGCGCTGAAAAGCTAAAGACTGACGTTCCCGTGCTAAGCGGAAGTCTCACGGAGATAATCGACATCTCGTACGGACAGTATTATTTATAACAACGCCAATATATACTGCACAAACGCCCGAACGCCTCGTTTTACCTTAACTCGAGTCTGGGATATACGTTTAGAAATTGCATCGAAACGCCGGGAATCGATTTAGCACGATTTCCTAGTCAGTTCGCGGGCGAACGTTTCAAGAATCCATTTCGCCGACGGCGCATCCAATGAAGATTGTCGTCGTACATAAATTCCCTTACATCGCTCTCGCTCTGGTCTGATACCCTTTCGGACAAATAATAACGCGAGAGACCGTTCTCTCCCTCTCTCGCCGGCGCTCTCTTCGATCTCCCGCGAGTCGCGCATCACGCAGGATGCAGATCGCAGTGACGAGCGCGGTACAGTGCTTCGGCGCTCTGAATCATTATCACCATATTACACGCCACGCTTTCTTCTCGATTTAACTCTCTATTGCCTCGTGCAACGTCACCTCTAGCTAGCTCCATTGTGTCCCTCTACTTCGCGTCTCCTTTGAGTTTAACTTTGAGTTACAACACGCAGCCGCTTGCAAGCCTCGCGTTTTCGACGGTACAGCGGATCTATCTCGACTTATCGCGTCTCGCTTTCCTCTGGATCCTCGGAGGCAGGACGGCTCCGGCAATAGAGAGTTAAAAGTCCCGTGCATTCGGGACGGGACGCGCATGTTAAACGGCCACCCCGATGCTCGGATGGCGTTAACTTCGCGCACGCTACAACTAGGACAATGTAAAGATCCATTCGTAACTACAAGCGAACGTTATAGCGACAAAATATATTGTACACACGCGGGCCCGCGGAGGTTCCTCGCGAAGGATTCCGGAGGAAACCTCTGGGCCTGATATTGCGCGACGGTACGGACTTCCGTTCTCGCTTGCACAGTTGCTCGTTGCTTAACATCTAACGCTGTTTTCGCGCGGTGTCACTCTCACGTGCGTGACACCGATAGAGGAATGCGCGTGTCTGGCGATGCCGTTCCTGTTCCCGGCGGGGCGAAGGTCGCTCGTTACGAACGGAACGCGGATGGCCGCCGACGTTGCGACGACAGGTACAAATCAATCGGAAACGTACGAGCCGTGCGTTTTCTTCTTCTTCGAAAGTGACGCAAGTCGAACGAATCTCGGGCTCGGTCGACGCCGAAGAGGACGATCTACTGGATAAAGGCATGATTGCGCTGCAAGTTCGCTGGTGTCTCTGAAGCCTCGTGTCCAAGCTCTCGTCCCGGGAAATGTGTAGCCAATCAACCCGCATCTTTTATGGAAAAGCTGATTGTCTACACATTTCTCGAAACTAGAACTTGGACCAAGTTCTGGCGTTTCGTTTGAGACTCGAGTCAACAGTCTGACGAGTACCAGGCACCCGGCGATCATCGACACTACAACAACTTTGCGTACAAGATCGCGAAGATCACGTTTGCCTCCGGTCGGCCTCTCCCGGGTCCCGGACTCGCTCGGCGATTCGCCCGTCCGATCTCCCTCGCTACATCACACGCCACATTCCCGTCGACTGGAATGGATTTACATACACTCGTTACTTGGTTAAATTAACGACGACGTTACTCGTGCCGTGTCCGAAAGTAATTGGAAAGCGCCGAAAACAAACGAATCAACGAACGAACGAGCGAGCGAGCGTGAACGAACAAATCTACTGATCGAACCGATTGCTCCCGCTCGTGCACTGGCCGCGTGTATTCGTATTGCCGGCCCTCTCTTCGTTCTATTCGCTTAAACCGCAAAGTGTAAAGTGTATCTCTTCTTCTTTTTTTTCTTTTAGGAACTTATAATACTACTCGTGGCCGCCGTGACTGGACCCGACGGCGACTTGCTTTCGTTCGCGCGGGTTTCAACAAAATTAGCGTCTACGTGTCGCGTGTCCGTGTCAAAATCAAAACTATATACATACATATACATACTCCGGCTGTAACCCGATTAATCTTGTGCGATCTTGCTTTCAGTCGACGATAACTGGACGCTTTTTTCTTTCTTTCTTTCTCTCTCTCTCGCTCTCTCTTTCGCCTTCGCTATTATCTACCTAAATGCGCGCGCTTCGCCATCAGCGGCGGATTGTAATCGGAGAAGGAACGCCAGCCGCTGCAGCGTAAAAGATTCTCTCTCTCTACCTGGGGTGAATCGAGGGGACCAGCTTGGTTCGTTAACAAGTCGGCGGAGCGGTCGCGCGTGTCCCCGGTCCTCGCTTCTGGAATGTCGTAGACGGAGCGACAGGAAAAACTCTCCGCGCCTCGGAGCCGCGGCACGTACACGCGCTCCGTTAAACGAAGATCATGCGGGAATATACTAGCGCTGTATATCGGACCTCCAGGTAGGGCGTGCCGCGGCTCCTCCGCGGGACGCGCGCGCCCGATCGCTCTGGCTCTCGGGCGGGAAGAAAGAAGGGGAAAAAAAGAAGAGAAAAGTAAACGCGCGCCGCAAACCCGCGTGAAGCGCGCGATCGAGCTGGCCGGGTCGTTGTCGTCGTCTAGTTAGACCGGGCTATCTTGTCGAAAGACAGTTATCTCACTCTCATTCTCTCGCTCTCCTTCGATCCGCTTCTCTACCGATCGACCAATACGCACGACGAACTCCTCTTCTTCTTCGGAGCGTCACCGGCTCTATTTTTTTTCAAGTGTCGAAGAAATCGCTCATCTTATCTCGCGAATCTCCGGTCCTTCGCAGTTCCCTCTTTTTTCCCCCCCTTATTCTCTACCGACACTCGCCGATCTTCAGCCACCCTCGAACACGCTTGTAAGATTTTTCTACTTTATCACAGATGTTTTATTCTCGATTTTGTAACGCCCTGCCTATACCTACAGCTCACTCGGTAACAATCGATCAGGGATCCTCGTGTCGTGTTCCCCGCGCTGTTCGCATACTATGTATGATTACGCCTTCGACGATTACACATTTTCCCCCCGTGTGATTGATCCGCCACCCCTTCTCTCGTGCCTCGTGTACAGCCAACACGTTACAATCACAGCTCTCGTCTCCGCCATTTATGCGCAAGAAGACACGATCACACGCTAAGGCCTGCCTTAGTACAAAAATATACATTCGCTTCTTAAAAAATAGATCTTAGCATTCTGTACTGGCTAGCGTTTCGTTTGATATTTTACAGTATTTTGATTCTTGGCAGGCTGCTTTTAAGGGTTTAGTTTACATTATCGGCTTCTACGAGAACCGCCGTCGAGTGAGCTCCTCTCAGGGCTTTTGTTCCGATCTAAAAACGCTAGCTTGTGCACCATCCCCCCCCTTGTTTTGTTTTTGTTTCGCTTTCGCGGCGCGCATATTCATAAATATATATTTTTTCGCGCTCGCTCGGTCGCAAGACGGCGACGCGCGAGACTTAGGGCCAGGCCGAGGTGGAAAGCAACGTGGAAGGAAAGGCCGCGGCGGCGAACGCCGTGAGGAAAGATCGGCTTATACCGCGTTCAAGACTCGGAGCGGCGACAATTTTTGTTCTCTCTCTCTCTCTCTCTCTTTCTTTCTTTTTCGATCGGATGTGCTTTCCATCCTGCCGCTTCTTATGAATATGGCAACGCGCGGCGGCGGCGGCGGCGTGCAACCCGGCTCGACTTGTTGTATTACACCTCCCTCCGGCAGGTTCAGTCTTATGCTTGTGTGGTTTTTTTAATCGTTATCCACGCGCTGGCGACACGTGGTTACATTAGTGTTGCGTTGTGCCCGCGTCGAGCGGCTGCACCGCCGCCTTTTCTACACACACGATATTTTTACTTTATTACAGAGGACTCGCAGAGATGGTACTATCATATCACTTGATTTGTTTGTTTGTTTTTTCTACGATATCCGTTAGTACATTCAAACGCGTATCATCTCGCTCCGCGCTCTCGAATAATCTCCCTTCGTCTCTCTATTCGCACGCTATTAAACGCTTGCTCTCTCGCGTACATTGTCGCATGGTTTTTGCTCTCACACTTTATACTCTCTCTCTCTCTCGCTCGCTCATTTATCACACTCACACGCTGGGCACCGCGTCCCCGCATATAGTTTTTCTTTCTTCTCCTCCTCACACGGAATTTTCGTTCGTTCGAAGGAAAAACGAGAAGAAACGTAAAATTATCTCGTAAAGTCTTCGTCCCGTGGCATCGGCGGTCGCGGGGACGAGCGTTAGTCGATCACGTCCGCGTTTTCGTACGGTAAATAGTTACGACTCTCTCTCTCTCGGGGACCCTCCACGGGGGTCCACGGCTTCTCTCTCTCTCTCTCTTTCTCTCGTCTCGCGTCAGACTTCTCCCCCTTTCTCACGTCTGATGTAAAAATATACACGCGCGGAATACGAAATGAAAGGGCACGAGTGTGATATACCTTAAAGCTCCTGGCCGCGGTCCCGGGCGAACGTGGGCGCGTGTGCACACAATTCCTATCGCCCCGCACGCTCGCGAGGACGGCGGCCGTTGTAAGGTGTTTTCTTTTTAACTCTCTGGCTATCTCTCTATGGTGGATGTCGCGCGACAGATTTCTCAGCGGATTTACCCTTTCCCGCGACTCAGGTACATGTTAAGGCCCGTTCATCTTGTATAGCAGCTGATCGTACGTCGAAAAAGAAACGCATTGTCTCGCCCTTTTGTGCCTCCCTCATCTCTCCCGCTTTTCACCCCCTTTCGCACCCTCGTGTGTCTTTCCGCACGCAACTCCCGGCGTGTTGTTCGCGCGTGTATCCGGTGTCTCGAACGCATGGAGAGACGTGTATGTACAGAACACCACATACAAAAACCAATATTAATACACGTGTGACTACGAGTTACGATACACGGTAATGTAATATAATTATACAAGGGCTCGAAAAAAAGTAAATAACCTCTCGGAATAGTAAACTGTGTGTATATACGGCATATACGGTTGCATTTTGGTATTTTCTTTGTTACGAATAGCTTTCTCTCTCTCTCTCGCATTCTCTTTCTCTCTTTTAAACACGCTCTCAGAATCGTCATTGTTAATCGCACGACAGAAATAGATGCGCGCTGCGTCCGGATGCTGACGTGTTTAAGTTCGACAGATAATACAGTTATACATACAATATACATACATATACGATTAGCGGATAATAACTCCGATTTTACAGATATACCTATATTCGTGTGTTCGTCATCAGCGGTCGCTAAGAGCACGATGAGTATAGACGGTTAAATATATATATATATATATATATATATATATATATATTTGTTTATGTTACTTGTTCAATCGCTAACTCGTTATCGCCTGTCGAAAGTTATACGTGGACAGGTGCGGATAATATGCCGAGCGACGTACTGTTTCTTCGTCCCATCTTGCGTCTCGTTTTCGCTCGCGGCCGTGCATTACTTGTATCCCGTCGAGCGGACCGCGCCCACTCCGGTGCGCGCTACGTTAACATTTGTACAAAAGCGTCCGATTGGTCTTGGTATTAAAAATAACCTCGGATCGCCGTTATTGACTTCGTGCTCTCTACTTTGTTCTCCTTTCGTCCTCGAGAGACTCCTCAATGCTCCCGCGCCGCTCGTCCGACGAACTCTTCGCGAAGTCTTACTAGATATTTTACTCTCGCACGTCATGCTCTTGGCGCTCGCTATCACCTAACTTCCCAGAGAATTGGAAAAATATGTTGTTAAACGCATATTTCTACTTACATACGTTTGGAATTTTGTTATTCTTTCCAGTGGAAGATCACGAGATCCGAACCTCCCTCCTTATCTCTCCTGTGCGCTGCGCGCTTTTTCTCTCTCTCTCTTTTTTTTCTTCCGCTGGACGCCGATCGCTCGTATCCTCTCGCTCCAGCTGCGCGCTGCGCCTCGTATTGTACATCCCTTACAATATTCACGACACATCCGCGATCTTGTTCTCGGCCACGTCGTTTCGATGTGCCGCGCTCTTTGACCAGAATAATAAACGTAGTTATATAAAATGTACTCTGGCTCTTTTCCTCTGGCGATATCGACTCAATAGGCGAGAGGGGGCGACGTGTATCGCCCTTAGTGCGGTAATACACGTTCGTGATCACGCGCTTCTACGTCGCTTTGTCAACATCAAAGCGCGACTCATGGTTTTCCGTAAGAAGAAAACTATAGGTGCATATAAATCACCGAAGACCGTCACTCGGTCGAGAAGATCGCCTCATTGTTTGCAAATGTGTTGTAATTTGCACCCGATGTATCATCAAGTCGAAAGTAGATCTAGTTTGACTACAATTTATCACATTCATATAATGAAATACCGATAGAAGTATCGTAAATGAGGAGAAAGTTACGATGTTTGTATGCGTGTATGTGTTGCGCGCGCGCGTTTATCTCTCTGTGTTCGCGCACATTGCGCCCAGAATTCCCAACTCGGAAAACGACAACGCCGTTGACAACGAGATTTCGAACTTGTAGCGCGTGTTCGATGTTTCGCCCTCGTTCAAAAAAAATCTCGTAGAAGAATAAAAGGTGTGATCTGATAACATTACTTCAGAGAATTATCGGTGGCCCGGAAATGTGGCTTCACGCTGGATAGAGATTTTCCTTGGCTTCGGTCGACAATTACTTTTGATCGCTAAGAACCAATGGCATAATCACTTCTCTGCTGTCGCCCTTGAAAGGATCCAGTATTACCATTGGCAGGTCCGAATCACTCAACGACATCCAATGTGGACCCATTATGTCTCGAATTTCCTAAATGTTGGAACATTTGATGTTTTAAAAGATCCTTCGTGTCGTGATCGTTGAAGCTACGCGGAAAAACTTGAGCATGAAAACTTAAACGGTATAAGCGAATCGATCAATTACAGTCGAGAACATAAGCAGCCATTGTGAAATGTAAACAACGTAGGAAATTTCGTATGAAATTCTTACACCTCGAGTCTCGCTGCTCAAGCTTTTTGTATGTCCTTAAGCCTTGTGTCCACGGTCCAAGAACCGTGTCCAAATTCTAGCTCCGAGAAATGTGTAGCTAATCAACTTGCATCTTTTACGGAATAGCTGCGTCTGTGGAACTAGAGCTTGGACGCAGTTCTTGGATCGTGGACACAAGGCGTCAATCCCGTATAAAGTGAAACGGCCAGTTTCTTGTATTTAAAAAATACAATACAAAAGATAGATCCGCCGAAATGCCGCGCATACTCACACGTCTGATGGTTTCAGCGTGATCTCGGAACCACAGGAATTCAGATGTAATGTCACTCTTCGCGAATACCAACAATTTAAGACTGCTGCCTCTGAGACGCACGATGGCCAACAGATTCTCCTGGTAATACTTGTGACCCAGGAACACCATCTTCGTAAGTTTCGTGCACTTCCATGCCACCAACACCAAAGAGTCTGGACTGTAACAGAATAATACATGTGTAAATTACGCTCTCGCCGCACGAGTAGAGAAGTAGAGAATTTTCTTACTCGGTAGGATCGTTCGGATCGAATGTAGACGGTACGTGCTGCTTGCGATCTATCGAGTCTATCCATGTTAGCGATTTCAGCGTGTGCGTGTACCACATTGATAATCGATGCAGCGCTCTGATATTAATATTCTCACAGAACAGAACTTGCAGGTGTGTCAGTGGCATGGCGGGGCAGAATATGTCGGTGTCCAAAACCTTAACGCCGGCGTAAGAGTGTATAAGATTGAGCCTTAATTCACACTGCGGGCTGCAAAGAAATCAACACTTATGCATGTCTCTTCCTCGTCGAGATACCATTCTCGTTAACAATCGAAACAAGATATTAAACGGGTATTTAAAACCGTCTTAAGTGTATCTTAGAGTGCTGTATGGAACATTTGATTGGCTTACGAGAGCCAACCAGGATTTAACCCAAAGTCACCTGATCTGAAACGCCGCATCCTCACTGACTCTCGCAAGCAATCCAGTGAGAAAAATAGTATCGCGTGCCGTTGGCTTAAGACCCGACTATGAATACCGTCCTCAGTTTGCTTCTAAGGGAATAGTTTGACAGAGACAAAGAACAAATTGAACAAAGGTCTCGGCTCGCGCGACAACTCACTTTTTCTGAACGAACATTTGCCAGGCCATATTTGTCGTTCCCGGATAATCCTCCTTCCAGCCGTGTATGTGAATCACAAGCCTCTGCATACATCCGTTATCTAACGCTCCCAACAGAGTATCGCTGACATACTCGTAATCCAGAGTCAAGATAGACAATCTGATAAACGAATTAAAAATAGAGTTGTCGAGCTCCAGGATCTCGTAGTAGTCGGGATCGTCCTTGACGGATGCCAGACTGAGGTGCGTCAGGTGCTTGGAGTGATGGAGACGGAGGGGCTCCAAGAGCGCGGGCAGATTTATCAGCTCCTCCCTGCATCCCAGGCTCAGGGTCTCCAGACGATTGGAAGTTTCGATGATATTCACCAAGGATTTCACCAGCGACTTGGAACTCTTGCTCCGGAAAAAGTTGCTGAAAAAGACAAAGTCGGTGCGACGTTACTGAAACGGCGCGGGCCGACTTGCGTCCCTGGGCGCGGTATTCAACTCGAGCCGATACCTGTCGTCCTCGTTGCCGCAGGTGTTGCTGTTGAACTCCAAGAACAACTTGCGCAACTGCCTATTGTGACCTAATTTCTGCAGGAGCCTGTACGTCTCGCCCACGCAATTGACGTATCTAGGTATATCCCAGCGAATCGTAGCCTCGTGCACGCTCAGAGCGAAGCGATTTGCCAGGAATCTACAACAGATACCGTGTTATGTGTACCGTGCGACGCCCGAGGAGTCTGTAACTAGACGAGGGGGGTAAGTCTGGCTTTACGAACCGGGCCCACATGACGCTGTCCTGGTCTCTGAACACAAAAGTGATTTTCTTCCAAAAATTTGGGTGGAACAAGGTACTTCTCCAGTGTCTGCACACCTGTAGACATCAAACAAGAATCAGTTTCATCCAGAACAGTTCTGACTTCTAACATTCTCATCGTAGACCGGGCCTGGAGCCTCGGCGAGTCGGGCGTCGATGCCGAAACAGTGTTTACGGCGCGCAGAGCTGCCCGACGATCGTGTTTATTACAAAGTATTGTTTACAGTAACTACATCACGTGCGTCAACCCGACGATTTTTCGTCCAAGATCTAATCGCTATCGCGCGTCGACAACTTGATTTGTAATCGTAAACGATCGCTGGCGCTCGCGAGCGCCGACACAATAAGGAAAGAGAAAGAGAGAGAGAGAGAAAGAGACCACAAAGAGCGACGAGTCCCCTTTCCTCGCGACAACTCGAGCGCGCACACGATAGCGTTCGCAAATCAAACTTTTGCCCACGCAAATAACAGCCCGGGCGAGATACCAGGCGGATTCTCGTCGGTATATACATTCCGCGTGAAATACTCGCGCGATTGGCGCGACGGCTTTATCGGCCGCACACAATGTCAGGCCAGTTTACAGCGCGGACGATCGCGAGGAAAAGGAAAACAAGAGGCAGGAGACTCGCCCCCCCCCCCCCTCCCTCTCTCACTCTTTCCCTCTCGCATTCTCTCGTTAGGTACCTGGGAGGCTCTTATTCTGGTCTCGTGCGACAGATACGAGAATATCTCCTGCAAGATAACGGTGGGCAGGTTGTCCCAGGACGGGCCGTGGTGCTCTTGCGCCATTTCTGACGTGCGACACGCAGGCTTGCAGGACGAACAGCTGTTCGCCGCGCACAGCATAGACAGCTGTCCCTCGGCTCCCTCCTCCTCGTCGTCGTCGTCGTCGTCATCGTCGTCGTCGTCGTCGTCGTCCGTTATCGCGTCCCCGTGCCCCGACGCCGCCGTCGCGACGGCACCGTTCGTCGCCGTCGCCGTCGCCGCTTTGAACCTCTCCAGTCGCGCGTCGAACGTGTCGTCGCAGGCGCGCATCATGTTCAGCCAGCCGATCGGCCAGAGTCGCGAGCCGTCCGCCGCGCCGCTCGACCTGTCGCCGACGGGCGCGCCGTCCGCAGCCGAGACGGGCATGTATATATACATATATATATGTACGCGAGCCGATGTGTGCACGCACCGAACTCGCGATCGCGCGACTTGCCGCAAACGCGAACTCACCTCACCTCTCGCACGCGTTCGCCCGCACGCCTCTCTCGCTCGCCCCCAACTGTCGTCGCGGCCCGCCGCCGCGGCTCCTCGCGCTCGCGTCTCGGCAGCAGCGCTCGCCGCTCTCGCCGTCGGCGCGCGGCGCGCGGCGCGCCCGCGCGGGCTCCCTGCGTCGCGCACGCACGAAGGTGCGTGTACAGGGTGTGATTTAATTCGCGCCCGCTGTTCTCAGGCGCACGATTTTTGAATTCGTTCCGAGGAGAAACGTATGCGAGAATTCGCCTCTTACGGAAGAGCTGCAAGTCGATTGGTTGAAAGCCGCGCGACCTTCAACTTTTCTGCCGGAGCAGGATTTTCGCATACTTACCCATACAGCACAGATGGTTGCAGTCACATAGAAACGTTGCAATCTTGCAGATTGCAGTGCAATCTTGCAGAGACATTGCAGGGATATAAAATTGCAAACTTTCGATAGCAATATTATAGCAATATTGCAGCAATGTTTCAAAAATACTGAAAATACTATACCCATACAGCACAGATGGTTGCAGTTACATTGCAGAAACGTTGCAATCTTGCAGATTGTAGTGCAATCTTGCAGACATTGCAGGGATGTAAAATTGCAAACTTTCGATAGCAATGTTGCAGCAATGTTTCAAAAATAATGAAAATACCAGACCCATACAGCACAGATGGTTGCAGTTACATTGCAGAAACGTTGCAATCTTGCAGAGACATTGCAGGGATATAAAATTGCAAACTTTCGATAGCAATATTGCAGCAATGTTTCAAAAATAATGAAAATACTATATTTTCTCTTAAAAAAATGTTTCTAATTACGAGAATTTGATAATGTTATTTTCGTTCATACCAATAATGCACGAATTATTAAGTACTCGATCAGTGCGGTGGTGCTCGCAATTTCCATCTATTGCGAAGCGACATAATCTCCTTAGGTTGCTTCGCAATAGCTTGCTGTGTATTGAAAAAAGCCCGGATGCATATATAATTAGTAAATTCTCTGCTTATATGTACAACAACGACAAGTTATTCCAAAAATATTGCGCTGCAACATTGCTATAATGTTGCACTGCAATCTCTCCGAGGGCGGACATTTTAACGTTGCTGCAATCCTCCAGAAACGTTGCAGCAATGTTGCGCAACGTTGCTGCAATATTGCAATCTTGCAATGTAACATTTCTGCAATCTTCCTGCAATTTTTCTGTGGTGTGTGGGAAGAGATGACACAAACGAATCAAGAAAATATCAAATTAGTCAATGAATTGATAAATTCGTTAACTGTAGTCCACAAACATTTTTGGAGCATCTTTAATTAAGATACGCGCAAAAAACAGTTTCCAGAACAAACAATACGTTTAAAAAAACAAGAATTAAATATTTTGTGTAATCCATAATCCAGTCTTTTAATCAGTCAAAATTACATTATACTGACGTGAAAAACAGCTCTTCCATTCGCCTTGACAAACAAGCCGTTTTTAAATCTGAAAACGAGCACCTGGGGGTCAATTCTGTACAATACAATGGGTGTATCCAGAAGCACGACCGCTCACTGAGCGCTCAGTGACTTCTTGTATCCGATTGACGTATATTTTTAAATCTAAAAGAATATGTGTATCGGATACAAGAGCTCACTAAGCGCTCAGTGAGCGGTCGTGCTTCTGGATGCACCCAACGAAAGTAGCATTGTCTCGGGGGCGGTGAGAAAGAGACAAAGCTATTTGCTTTTAGCGTTTTCACTATAGTGTAAGATGAAGAATGGACCCCCTGCGTTTCATGGTATTTCCAATTTTACTGGAAAGAATCGAGTTTCTTTCTGCAAAGGATCTTTTCTACAAAGCGATCTTTTACAAAGATACTCGAGCCTACTGAGAGGCAGAGAGAAACACGACGGTTTTATTGAAACCTTTTGACAATCACCGTTGAAAATACCGTGTCTGTCCAGCTGAGATGGACTCGTAAAAGGATCGAGCCGTTTCATTTAGGATTCTTATTACAAGTTTCAATGTTAGGACGGTATTCGCAGTCCGTTCATGCTTCAATACTTCTTAAGTAATGTTTTAAGCTCTAATACGGCTCTGCTGATTGGTTTATAACATCTTAAGATCGTACATGGAGAGACTTTTCTCTTAAAATTTTCCCTGAAAATCAGGTAATCGTAGAATAACATGGCACACATATGTATACTTTGAAGAAGTGTACTAGTTACTCGAAATTTTACCACATATTCTACACACAGAAAAATTGTATACTACCTGCAAGTAAATATTATTTGTTCCAAGTATTTGATAAGTTTATATATCCACAAATCTATCATAATGTCGTCGCAAGTGTTATATTTACTCAAAACATATTTTGGTTCTTAGTAAGTCTAGTACTTCAAACAAGAACCCATACAGCACAGATGCCCAGATAACCTGCAGTATGCTTAAGCAATGTATGGAAATAAAATGCCAGCAACTGATGCTGGCTCTTTGCTAGGAATATGAATTCAATGTTTGAGTGATTTAAGTACAGCTAGCATAATGTTAACATATTGTCGTAGTTAAATGCACAGCTAGAGAGAGAGAACACATCGAATAGGCATACTGTTAACAAAAAATTAGCATATATTGTTTTCAATTTTCTAACAGATATAAACATGTTATATCTATTACATCTGACCAAGCACTTAATGCTAGCATAATGTTTGAATCATGCAAATGTTTCATTTCCGACACCAAATGCTAGCAAACAACAGCACAATAAACGACATAGATGCATAGCACGATGCTAACATTTTTCTTAGCAATGTGAAAGCAACTTGTGATCACACTGGCTATCTGGGTGGTTGCAGTTACATTGCAGAAACGTTACAATCTTGCAGATTGCAGTGCAAACTTGTAGACATTGCAGGGATATAAAATTGCAAACTTTCGATAGCAATATTGCAGCAATGTTTCGAAAATAATGAAAATACTATATTTTCTATTTAAAAAATTGTTCTAATTACAAGAATTTTATAATGTTATTTTCGTTGCTACCGATAATGCGCGAATTATTAAGTACCTATACTTGATCAGTGCGGTGTTGCTCGCAATCTCCATCTATTGCGAAGCGACATAATCTCCTTAGGTTGCTTCGCAATAGCTTGCTGTGTATTGAAAAAGGCCCGGATACATATGTAATTAGTAAATTCTCTGCCTATGTACAACAACAAGAAATTATTCCAAAAATATTGCACTGCAACATTGCTATAATGTTGCACCGCAATCTCTCCGAGGGCGGACATTTCAACGTTGCTGCAATCCTCTAGAAACGTTGCAGCAATGTTGCACAACGTTGCTGCAATATTGCAATCTTGCAATGTAACATTTCTGCAATCTTCCTGCAATCTTTCTGTGCTGTGTGTGTGGGTATATGTAATTAGTAAATTCTCTGCTTATGTACAACAAATTATTGCAAAAATATTGCACTGCAACATTGCAATAATGTTGCACCGCAATCTCTCCGAGGGCGGACATTTCAACGTTGCTGCAATCCTCCAGAAACGTTGCGGCAATGTTGCGCAACGTTGCTGCAATATTGCAATCTCGCAATGTAACATTTCTGCAATCTTCCTGCAATCTTTCTGTGCTGTGTGAGAATACATAGAATTATTTAAAGCAAAACAATTTTGTTTCTTCTGATTTTATTAAAAGAAGCATACGGAATTCTTCAATAAGTTTTATAATAAAAAGAAGAATAAATTCTTTCTTTGAGTATAAGATGGCAAGCTTTTCTGAGATTAGTAACAAGTACATCTTAAAACTATTATTAAGAAAATATTCTTCGTTGAAGCAAACTGTTGCTTAAATAAAATAAATATATTAATACCTCTCTTGGAATAAAATAAACTGACTAATTACTTTTCTTGACTGTACAATAATATTTTTCTGTACATACATACTAGGGCTCGCTATTATACGTTTAAACGGAAACACGTTTATACGTATAATTAACTATCCGTTTATTAGAAACGTTTTTCCGAATACACGTGTTTTTACTTAACACGTGTTTTTAATTAAACGTTTGCACGTATATTAAACACTTATTAAACGTTTGCTAAACGTTTAGTAAACGTTTAAACGTGTAAACGTTTTTCTACAAATAAACGCTTTTCTGGAAGAAAATGTAAACGGATAAACGTTTCACGTTTAAACGTTTATTCGAAAAACGTAATAAAATCCGAGCCCTAACACATACGCGCGCACACGTTGCGCGTGGACGAGATTACAACGCACACGCGGCGCGACGGCATTGCGCGCCGTACGGTGCGCGCGCGAGGACGACACGGAACTGTCCGAAGGCCGCCTCGCGGCGGAACAGCTGGAGGAAGCGTGACGAGGGAGGCACGTCTGGTGTGCGTGCCGGGCGGCGGGCAATATGGAGAACGCGCCGGAACGCCGAGCCGTCGTCGCGTAGTGAGCCCCGCGTCGTGGGATACTGTTATTGCCGTTACCGTCGCCGCCCGTTGCCGCTGCCGCGCCGCTTAAATGACACGGCACGATGACGCGTTCGAAGATCCAGAAGCTCGGCTTCTTCTTGTTCCTGCTGATCTTCCTACTGGCGCGGACGGCGGTGTGCGACGGGAGTTTCCGGGAGAAGAAGGCTGGGACGGACGCGGACGGGAAGGCGGCCGTCGCCGTCGCGGACGGAAACGCGAGCGATAAGGACGGCCAGAGGAGCGCGGCCGGCGCGGCCGCTGACGCCAGGAGGCCGCCGGCGTCCGACAACAGGACGCACGACGGCATAACCTCCAAGCCGCCCCCGCCGGACGCCGCGAACAAAACTGCGCACACCGTGGACACGTCCAGTGAGGTTCGTTAGATCGACGGCTCCGGCACGATCCTCCGTTCCACCGCCAGTGTGCTTTTGTTTTGCCAGCGTGAATTTTTCAAGGATAAACGTTGCACGAGACGCGCGAGGCCTGGGTCGCTCGCGCGTCAATCTTTTTCTCCAGCGTAAACTCGCGAAAAGCGACAAATTTCATTAACGAGTTAATGAAAATTTTCACTTTTCACAAGTTTACGCTCGAGGGAAAGATTCGTGATCGAGTCTCAGGGGTTCGATCATGAATCTCCTCCTCAAGCGTAAACTCGTGAAAAGTGGAGAACTTCATCGATGAATACTGAGCTCGTTAATGAAATTTTTCACGAGGTCGCACTGGAGAAAAAGATTCATGATCGAGCACCTGGTCTGCAATACGTGGAGTAAGCCTGGAGTAAGGAAATAAATTAAATTTATGTAGGAAGGAGAAGTGCCAATGTGAGCCACAAAATGAACGGAACTCGGTTCTCACAATATAGTAAAATGAATGTCTCTTTAATATAAAAAAACTACACATTTAACGTTTTGACCCTTCTTCGGGTCTTCCTCAGTAAGACTCGTGAATAAAATTTAACGTAGGAGGTCAAAGCACTATTGTGATTACAGAATCGTCTCTCTATGTTTGTTAATATCAGTAGATCTCTAAATGGTCCCAGACATGAAGAGGACTGAATAACGTAACTCGCAGAAGGATGAGTCCGTAGCAACGATGTTAAGACTGTGATCAACTTTATTTCTTACTCCTACTTCAGCGCTTACGCTTGCTCTCGGTGAATCAGAACGTCGGCCAGTGTTACAGATGTTTTAAAGACTATGCCTGTATTTTAGCCGAAGGTTCTCTCTTACTCCATGTTTCCCTATCCCCTCCCTCCCCCAGGTTCAAACCCCCCAGGTCCAGGTTCAAACCCTGGCTGAGGTAATATTTTTCGCAATGAATTTTCTGTATTATAAAAATTGCCAGATACGGTCAACAAAAATCACAGATGTTAATTACTTCTGGCGACTTTTAAGAATATTCTTTTACTAGGTGAATATTTTGTATATTATACCATTAGACCAATGCTGGTATCGGTGTTTAATCTTTATATGTGGAAAGAGAGTATGTTTGTACATTTTATACAATTCGTATAGGCTGGTAAATGTTTTTCCATATATCTTACTCTGTTCTGTCCCATTAGACTTACTTGTCCCATTAGTTATCTTAATAGATCCCCTCGAATTCGAGACATTTCAAGGGTAAAACGTGTATACTCGATTACTTATATTCCATCGACTTCCATGCCCCATAACTCTTTTCCATGACTTCCTGCAGGTTCGGGCTCGTAAGGACTTTTGATCGGTGGGTCATAAGCTAAAAAATCCCAAAGTTTGGAGAAATTTGACCGGTGCCCAGATTTCCAATGTTCGTGTGCGTGGTCCTTTATAGTAAATCTGCAAACAACATTTCTCACGCTGCATTAGATTATATTATTTTCTTGATCTATTCCTTGTCCCAGTTGTTTGAATCCTGATCCAGTCCTAGCCCGTTATTTTTCTCGCCGACAATTAATAAGTGGCGCGTCCTATTGTTAGTGCTTACCTTCCTGAAGACACACCCCTATGTATTAGAGGAGAGTCTTCTATTATGCGGTCGGTTTATGAGATAGCAGGTTTTCAACACCCAAATTCAATCACAAATCTTTCGCAACGATTACCCGATCCAACAATGAATTTTTCACTAAAGAGACTTCACTCCGAAGGTAATCAATTCACGGTGGAATCACCAGATGATTCCAGCCTATTAATTTAACAGAAACCCCGCTATCTCGTATTGGGAGCTTGTCTCATAATAAAGGACTTTACTATTCTTTGTACTAACGTTGTTGGTTTGGCAGTCCAGCGAAGGCCACACGTCCTTCAACACTGGTGCTCTCGTACGTGGCTTCTTAGTCTTCGTGGGACTAAGTATCCTTGTCATGGCCTACATCGTGTTCCGTAGCTTTAGGTGCGTTTTAACAAATCACAATATCGACATACAGATCCCCCCCGACATGACAGACCAGTCACTTAATGGGCTTTGTCTTGTTCTCATTGGTAGGTTAAAAAAGACACGCGCCCAGTTGGTCCGAAAATACGGCGTCCTCACGCACAGGCAGGACGTCGAGATGCGGCCGCTGCCACTGGAAGAGGAGGACGACGAGGACACAACTGTTTTCGATGCGAGCAACGTTGTGACGATCAACGCTCAGCATCAAAGCACATAGACGTGTGAGAGTAGTGTGAGAGTTACACCGTCGCGTTAAACACGTCGTCCGCGCAATGTTCTCGACATCGTGTCACTTTAATGACATCTAACTTTATCGCGAACTCGAAGCGGAGGACTGTACGGGAGGACTATCAATTGCGAGACAGAGGTTCAGGCATTTTTCAACGTCTTAAAAGTTATTTGCTTTGCGCAGCAAGATTATTGACATCAAATATGCATCCATGATGCAATTATCATTAACGTATGCTTGTCAGCAGTAGATGTACTTTTCCTAAAAAAGAAAACGAAGCAAAAAAGAAAAAATACAAAATATTTCTACCAACACTGTCCACCCTGTTAATATTACTATGTGATAACACGAAATTTTAGATGTGTATCGTATGCGAGCTAACGAAGAGTTTATGGGTGGCTATATCTCTCTTATACAGATTATATTTTAATTAATCTACGTTGTTATAATTAAAATTGTACAAAAAGACATGGATTGTCTACCTTTCATTTAATTCTACACATTTTTAGTAAGAGAAAAACTGCATCACATTTCACTCCAAGTACCCATACAGCACAGATGGTTGCAGTTACATTGCAGAGACATTGCAGGGATATAAAATTGCAAACTTTCGATAGCAATATTGCAGCAATGTTTCGAAAATAATGAAAATACTATATTTTCTATTTAAAAAATTGTTCTAATTACAAGAATTTTATAACGTTATTTTCGTTGCTACCGATAATGCGCGAATTATTAAGTACCTACTTGATCAGTGCGGTGTTGCTCGCAATCTCCATCTATTGCGAAGCGACATAATCTCCTTAGGTTGCTTCGCAATAGCTTGCTGTGTATTGAAAAAGGCCCGGATGCATATGTAATTAGTAAATTCTCTGCTTATGTGCAACAACGACAAATTATTCCAAAAATATTGCGCTGCAACATTGCTATAATGTTGCACTGCAATCTCTCTGAAGGCGGACATTTCAACGTTGCAGCAACGTTGCTGCAATATTGCAATCTTGCAATGTAACATTTCTGCAATCTTTCTGTGCTGTGTGGGTATACGCAAATATAATTTCGGGATATACATATCTACTGACAAGATATAAATATGAAAATGAGATTTTATTAAAGTTATATACATTTGTATATTTATATTGTTAATGTGCATTAATAATACTATTCCAATACTATTTGCTTCGGCGGTATTTGTACTAATAATGTGCATTATCGTTTTGATAAAGTGAAGCAATTATTTACATAAAGTGGTAAATTATATATCGCCAGTAATTTAAAAACAAATTTTCATAAGATTCAGCGACCTACACTGGCTAGTGTTTTTTAATAAAAACACTAGCCAGTGTAGGTCGCTGAATCTTATGAAAATTATTTACAATTTTCTACGTCAATGGAAAAAAGATCAATTACGTATGGATTTCCATTCTCATAGATATCCATTTTCGACTGCATGGACAATTACATCTGCTAATCTCTGTCTGCCACTTGATGTTTCGATGTTAGACAACGTCCACACGTCCGCAATATTTACCGCCTCATCGCCCTTGATAATGGCATCTAGATCGAATGATTGAGATGGATCCAATAGACAAAACGGAATAGCTTCCATGGAAAACGCTGCTCCAACGATGAAGTTCTCCTTCACCTGCAGTCGATATTAACATTAGTAGAGGAAAGTCCCCCATTACGAGATAGGTTCCTAATATGATATAGCGGGGTTTCTGCTAAATTAATAGGCATCATCTGTTGGTTCCACGCATTGATTGTCCTCGATTGGATCGTGTAATCGTTGCGAAAAAAGATTTGCGATTGAAAACCTACTATCTCATATTAGAATCCTATCTCATAATAGAGGACGTTTCTCTACAGTATTCTTTTGAAACTTCGATCCGCAAAATAGTCTCGCTTTACCTCCCGCATAAATAAATCCCACGGATAAATCTTTTCTGGTTCGGATCCAAGAGATTTAATGGCGCCGCTCAATTCGGAGTGGTAGACTTTCAGTATGTCGTCGAAATACTGATCCCGAAATGGCTTCAGAGTGCAGGAATAAATTAAAAACGACAGATCCGTGATAGGGCTGGCGCAACGCGCAAGCTGAAAGTCCAGCATCAGCGCTTCCTTCCTATCTCGCCCGACGTCTCGGACTAGAAAGTTCGGGGCCCAACAGTCACCCGCGGCTATGACAGACGTCGGGGCGTCTTTCCTCTCGCACAGTTCCGAGCACTTGTCGTAGAGTGCACCAAATTCGTAGGAATTGAATTGCCTTTCGGCTCTGCTGTTGGGGTATTCCGTCGTTAACGCGTGTTTCGCTATGTCCATTAGCTTTTTCTGTAAATGCGAAGGTGTTTCATTAATAATCGGCGTATCAAGACGCCACCGTATGGTATCACTTGGTGACTTACGTGGAATCTTAGGTACCAGTCCCGATGATGACTACCAAAGTAGGTTTCTTTCAAGTAGCTCATACATTCTAGAAACTCCTCTTTCCTCTGGTCCCTGTACGCAAATGAGATTGCATGAAATTTCGCCAAGGTTTTCAGAATCACCGCACACTCCGCCCAGTCCAGGCAGCTCTGCCTGGACGCGGGTCCAAATCCCAGGGGGGAGACGTCTTCCAAGACTAGGAAGTCATCCTCGCCGTCCGTATACGAAGCCAGGTAACGCGGTATGCACAGTAGATCGCTCTGCCCTTTCTCCGCCAAGAATTTTTCGATCCTGGGGACGATCTGTGAAACAGCACACGATTTCAGATCAAGATATTCGTTGCTTCATTTGGCACAAATACACGGAAAGAAAAATGTTTCAGCTGCCGTAGCTGAAAACAATTAAATTTCAATTGTAAAATATAGCTGCGATAGCTAAATATTTTGCTACTGTGCCTATTGTGTTAGGTGCAACAGCAAACCGTTTGCTGTGGTTTGGAAAGTTATAGTTACGGCAGCAAAATATTTTTAGCGAACCATGATTAGCTCTACGGTAGCGAAATTTTTTTGTCGGTGTAGAATTCGTTTTTTCCTCGATAGATAGACAGTCCTTCATTACGAGATAGGTTTCTAATGCTGGATAGTGGGGTTTCTACGAAATGAATAGGCAATATAGGCATCATCTGTTGGTCCCACCATGAATTTATTGCCTTTGGAGTAAAATCTGTTTAGTGGAAAATTCATCGTGAGATGTAATCGTTGCGAAAAAAGATTTGTCATTGAATTTGGATGTTGAAAACCTGCTGTCTTATATCAGAAGCCTTTCTCTTAACAGGAGACGTATTTTCAATCGCACACACTGAGCGAATTTTCTCTTAAAATTTATCTTTTGAAAGTCGTGTCATCGTGGGGCATTTTGAGGAACTTTATGAGTTTTTTGAAATTTCACTAGTAAAATGTATGGTAAAATTTAAAAAGAAAAACGTCATTCTCGGGTCTTTGAATACTGCGTACACCTGTAGCTCTGCGCTCTTCGTTTTATAATTCGACTCGCTTCCTTCTTTTCTCACTTTCGCCAAATGACTGTCCTACCGCTCGTACTCCATCATGTGTTAAGATCTTGTTTGAAAAAGACCTAAACCAACGCCCATACAGCACAGATGGTTGCAGTTACATTGCAGAAACGTTGCAATCTTGCAGATTGCAGTGCAATCTTGCAGAGACATTGCAGGGATATAAAATTGCAAACTTTCGACAGCAATATTGCAGCAATGTTTCGAAAATAACGAAAATACTATATTTTCTATTTAAAAAATTGTTCTAATTACAAGAATTTTATAATGTTATTTTCGTTGTTACCAATAATGCGCGAATTATTAAGTACTTGATCAGTGCGGTGTTGCTCGCAATCTCCATCTATTGCGAAGCGACATAATCTCCTTAGGTTGCTTCGCAATAGCTTGCTGTGTATTGAAAAAGGTCCGGATGTATCTGTAATTAGTAAATTCTCTGCTTATGTACAACAACGAATTATTCCAAAAATATTGCGCTGCAACATTGCTATAATGTTGCACCGCAATCTCTCCGAGGGCGGACATTTCAACGTTGCTGCAATCCTCCAGAAACGTTGCAACAATGTTGCTGCAATATTGCAATCTCGCAATGTAACATTTCTGCAATCTTCCTGCAATCTTTCTGTGCTGTGTGGGTATATGTAATTAGTAAATTCTCTGCTTATGTACAACAACGACAAATTATTCCAAAAATATTGCACTGCAACATTGCTATAATGTTGCACCGCAATCTCTCCGAGGGCGGACATTTCAACGTTGCAGCAATGTTGCGCAACGTTGCTGCAACATTGCAATCTTGGAATGTAACATTTCTGCAATCTTCCTGCAATCTTTCTGTGCTGTGTGGGCGCGGTTTCGAGACGTCTCTCTGTATTTTTATTCTACTTTATATTAAACACTGGCCAGTTAAGGCGGATTAAAGCTCCTTCCTGTTGAAAAAGACTCTCACGATTACACGATTCTCAGGCTAAATTTGAAGAAGAGCAATCCTTGCCCGCGTGGAAGAAGAGTCCCCGTACATTCTTCTCACCTTCGTGTAGAATACGATTTCGTTACTGAAGAACTCTCCGCTCCGGAAGGTCTTCCTTCTGCCGACATTTTTGGGAATCGACTTGACGACGAAATTAACTTGCACTTGCTGGCCCGGACTGCCGTCCGCGATACCGCGCAGCTTACCCTTGTTAACGGTCGACAGGTAGCTGTCACCCTTGGCGAACCCCTCGCCCAAATTCCAATCTGTCAGCCGCACCTTCCGCCCGCCGTACGCCCTGCAGAGGACGTCCACCAGCACCTCCTCCGTAAACTTGTCACTCACGTCGCTTAAGTTTACACGATCTTTAGTTTGACTCGCCATCTCTACCTTCCGTACATTTATCGATAGACCCGCAAGGTACCCTCGAAATTTCGACCGGAATTCTTCGACACCGCGATTACCGATATCTGGAAATAGATACTGATATCAGCTCGAGGAGTTTTACGACGTGTACGCGCCGGTCAATTTTTTACAACGGGTATCTCTCGATAAGATTAAAGAGCGCAACAAACCTGAGAGAGAGAGACTGGAATAGCCTGACGAAACAAGTCTGCGATTTATATAACAATGTAACCGCTATCCCTGCGTGATTTATTGTGATTTCCAAGTGTATCCCTCTCGAACGTCTCTATATCTTGTCAGCGATAAGAGCGGATTCACACGCGAGGGCATCTCTTATCGTCCCGCGCTGTTTGACTTCCACGGCGCGTTCGATAGCGCGACCGGTACGCTCGCACTCGGAGCAAACAACGAATTATAATTAATTTACGAGTCGCCTGCCGCGGGAGGGGGGCGAGATCGGGAGAGAAGTCGATCGTCCGTCGCGCGAACGCCAATTTCGATCCGATCGCGGAGAGACGGTCGCTCCGCCGGACTGCCACGTGGAACACTCCCAAACGCTATGGCGCTGCCTCGGGATTTTCCATCGCGGTGCGGCAGGATGTGGAGCTCGATTAAAGAGCCCCCTCGTCGGCCTGGAGGGGACGAGTTAAACGGCGCGAGCGGCGGCGAGAGGCCGAGCGGAAACGCGACTGAATTCCACCGACGGACTCCTCGTGTCCATCGCGCGCAGGTTCCTACGGTTCTCTCTCTCTCCCTCTCTCTCGCTCTCTCTCTCTCTCTCTCTCCATCGATCCGCACGGTGGAAACATAACCTCGCTGCTGGAGAATCGGGGATTTTGACCCGCGGTCGAGCTGCCGTTTCGAACGGTTCCACGTATTCTTTCAGAAAAAGATGGAAGGAGAAGAGAAACACTTGGAAGCATTTGTGGCGGCGGCTTCGTCGCAACCTTTGCCGAAGAAAGGCGGTTGCCGCGCGCTTGTAGCCCAAATTTGGGTTCGAACGCGCTCTGCTCCGAGTTCAGTTGGAGCGCCTAAAAAAAAAGAAAGAAAGAACGCACGACTCGAGAGAATTCTCCGATAAAAGGTTCCGTTTGCGAGAAGGGCTGATAAGAACCGGAGGTTGTTACATGGACTGCATAATGATCGTGAAAACTGCCGAGCAATCCTCTTTTTATCGAGCGTTTTGTCCCCCGATTGAATTAACTGTTTCCAAGGGTCGTTATCGAGGCCATTAACGACGAATAAATATTTGCATACGAGAGACAGTCGGGGGCTTTTATTGACTTTTCTTCCGCTATGATATTGCATATTTTCTTGCGATTATATGCTGATAAGGGCGTGCTTTGAATTTTGATAAACGGGACGTGGAATACGCACGTGTACCGTTCGGCGATACGCCGCATTAGACTATGGAGATTACGTTCCAGAAAACTCGGAAACTCGCGGTAGACTTTGTGCCCCGATGGAGAAAAAGAGTGGCCACGTCTATTGTTAGAAACGTTGTTTCCGATGTAAGGAAGTACGATCGTACGTCGATTCGATTGTCGCACTTTGTTTCCGAAGTTCATGCGACGTTAAGGAAAATACTACGATCTGGTAAACACTAACTGCCTCACTGTGCGATACGACACGATATTATTTAAGAGAGCCGAAAAGACAGAGTTGCTTAAACTCTTTAGAAAAAATACCATTTTTAATGAACGAAAAATCTACAACGGACGATTGTAATAAATGCACACAGATATTTTGGCCTAAATGTGATTTTTCGACGTCGTGGAACATTTCTAACACATTGGCAGAGAAAATTGAGAATCAATTGTTTCGACAAAAGCAAACCCTAGCGGAAAAATTTCCATAAATAACTACAAAAGATTGATTTGAGATAGAAATTTTTATATCTTCGTTGAAACATTAATTCTTTTGTAAAAATATCTACGAAATAGCACCACAAATTACAATGTTCTCAAATCAAGTAACTATTGCAAGTGGTACAATTTTGTAAAAATTAGTACAAACTTTACTAGTTTAAAAAATTTGAAAAACAACAAAATCTTGAAGACCCGAATTTATTGACGACATATTAAGTAAAAATTCAACTCTTATCATAATAGACTACAATTTACATTGGAAATGGAAAATGAACGCTCTATTTCCTTTTTAGACCTTAAAATTAATATTCACGAAAACAGATTGTTTATTGATTGGTACCACAAAAAAAAACATTTTCCGGCAGATACTTTTCCTATTATTCCAATCACCCTATGTGTCACAAGATCGGCGCTACCCAGTGAGAAATGACTCGTCGATCGACGTCGAAACGACGTCGAATCGACATCGACACCGTCGAATTGACGTCGATTCGACATCATTTCGACGTCGATCGACGAATCATTTCTCACTGGGTATTTACGGATCAGTGGATAGAGCCCTCCTGTTATCTCACCCTTCTTTCCACGAGAAATATTTATATTACACTAAATATATGTATATTCATATTACACTGAATTGTATCGAAAACACATTTGTCAGTTGCCGTAATTTTATTTCGCATCTGACGACGATCTTGCAGCGAAGCCTCTTTCGCGTCACATGTATCCCTTTTCAACAGCGTCAACTACGACGTCCGCCAATCTTCGTCTCTCGCTCGCTGCCGCAATGTTAGGGAAGTCCACCACATCCACTGCCAACTCGCCAACGTCCACTGCCTCGTCGCCCTTCACGGCGGTGTCGATGGTGAATGACTCGGACACGTCCATCAGACATAATGGAATAGCGTCGAGCGAGGCGAACACGCCAAACACAAATTGCTCTTTCACCTGCAATTAACATCATTGTTACCGCATTGTCTCCCCTAAGGCCCGGTCTTATCAATGTCGCTTAACTTTAAGCTTAGTTTAATTCGTCCGTTGTCTCTTTCCAGCTGTTACTTTAGAAAAAGACAAACACGAATTAAACGAAGATCAAAGTTAAGCGACATGGGTGAAACCGGGCCTAAGTGAGAGAGCTTCGCAAAACGAATTTATCTTTCACCTCTTTCATGAACAAATCCCACGGATAAAGCTCCTCTGGATCAGACCCAAGTAATTTAACAGCGTCGCTCAACTCCGAGTGGTACGTCTTTAACATCTCGTCGAAATATTGATCGCGAAATGACTTCGAGGTGCAGGCATAAATTAGAAAAGATAGATCCATGATGGGACTCGCGCAACGTGCGAGCTGAAAGTCGAGCATCAACGCCTGCTTTTGATCTCGCTCGACGTCGCGGATCAAGAAGTTCGGGGCCCAACAATCGCCCTCGACTATGACGGACGTAGGAGCGTCTTTCCTCTCACACAATTCCGTGCACTTGTCGAAGAGAGCGCCGAGTTTGTAAGAGTTGTATCGTCTCTCAGCTTTGCTATCGGGACACTCGGCAGCCAATACGTGTTTCATTAAAACTTGTATCTTTTCCTGCAAGAAAGCCGCTTTACCTTGACGCAAACCAATTTTGGCACCTAGCCGTTACTCACGTGATACCCTTTGTACCAATCCCAGTGTTCACGGCCGAAGAAGGTTTCTTTTAAAGCATTTGTCATTTCGGCGAACTCTTCCTTTCTTTGGTCTTTGTACGCAAATGAGATCGCGTGAAATTTAGACAGCGTCTTCAAGACGGCTGAACATTCTGACCAGTCTAGGCAGTTCCGTCGCGACACGGCGTAAAATCCTAAACAAGAGGCATCTTCCAAGACTAGAAAACCATTTTCGCTATCCGTACAGGAGATTATGTGGCGTGGTATGCATAACATATCACTCTGTCCCTTTTCGGCTAGAAAGTTTTCAAAATTGGAGACAACCTGCAATAATTGAACGACGAGAATAGTTTATTTGATTACACAAATTCATTTCTTCGGACGAACACGCGTCTGTGTAAATCTAAGAGAGAAAAAAAGACATAAATGTCTGTAATCTTGCCTGCGTGTAAAAAGCGATTTCGTTACAGAAGAAGTCTGCGCATCGGAGAGTCTTTCTTGTCCCAGGATTTTTTGGCATCGACTTGACGACAATATTCACTTGCACATGCTGCTTCGGATTGCCGTCGACAGTGCCACTCACTTTGCCCTTGTAGACGTTCGACAAGTAATTGTCGCCTTTAACAGACCCCTCGTTGAAGCTCCAACCCGTCAGTCGCACTTCTTTCACATTGCATGCTTTGGAGAGGATATTTATTAGCACTTCTTCCGTGAACTTGTCGTTCACTTCACTCAGCGTGACGCACTTTTTGTTCTGATTCATATTTGATATTATAAGCGTCTCATGCAATCTATTTAATGTATGTTATATATTCAATTATCTACTTATATAAATACAAGAGATAGATATTATGAAGTAATGAATGAACCAGTTGTTACCTACACTAAGTTAATAAAGAGACTGGCGTGCTTTATATAACTTATCTTATTACTTTATGCTTTATCAGAGTCTGATAAAGCTAGATGAATCAGTGGAAACGCTGTACTTATATTTGTTTCATAATTGCAAAACAGAATATTGAAAACATGCCAGCAGAAAATGTATAATTTATCGATTTTTATACTGTTATTATTTAATATTTATCGGCCAAATTTTTTGTCACTAAAGCATAAATTTTTCTCGTACTTACCCAAATCGCATTCCGATAGATTTTTGAAAGCAATCGGCGATATCGTTGTTCTATGCGGAACCTCGAAAAATAAAATATAACTTCGACGAATATTCTCTGAAAAATTTTTTTCCCCCGCAAATATTAAGATGTGATAATTTAAAGATCGAAATGGAGAATGAAAATGGAAAGAAATGGTGCAATAAAACAAAATCATATAAATATGCGTACATAATTAACACATTATATTTATATATTACAATATAAAATTTGTTTATAGGAAACCTAAATTCGGAAATATTTTTGCGTAGCGCGTGTCAGACTGGTAAACCCGACGGCATCCTCGTAAAATTGTTCTAAATTATGCTATCCCGATAAATTAAGAGTACCGTGAACACAAAAACCTGCAAAGGTGTATTCCAACTAAAAAAATGCACGGAACCTGTAACGGCGTGTTCCAACTAAAATACATTCTTTATAAAAATGCAAAAGTCAAGGAGTATGTTTTTACGGTGCATTCGATGCACCTCGAGTGACTAAAGTCTCATTCGAAATTAAGATAAACCGTGAAACTTCGCAAAAAAGCTTTTATTTACATTTGTTCCGTTTCGTTTAGCGCCCTAGGTAAATTTATAATTGCAATAAAATTCCACACAAATCGATCGCGCATTCACACTGATCACTTGTCGCGGAATGTCTCTCACGTAATAAATACAGCTTCTGAGATAAATTAAAATACAAGTCTTGCATCTTTTTTTTATACAACCAAGAGATGTATAAATTCCAATGTGTCGAGTAGAATCCAATCAGATTCCATCGTAACAGTAGATTCACTCACGACGAGCCCGTACACCTTATTTACAGTGTCCATATATAAACATATACATTGCGACCTATCGATATACGAAGTGAAAGGTAAAAAGTACTATTTTGTACCTTAGAATCTGAGAAATAAAGTAAAATGCTGGCCTGTGTGTGTGTGTGACGTTAAATCGCACTTATGTCATCTATTCTAGATCGGTAATAGTATTTTTTTTTCGTCTTATTCTCATTCGATTTATTAAGTGTAAACCTGTTGACGTTAGTCGCGTCTTGCCTAACTTAATGGCTAAACTTAACGTAACCCGCAATTCTTAATCTAATCTTAGCCGCTAACTAAATCGTACAATTGGACTGAGTGATAAATTATCATCGACTGTACAAACATCGCTTTCAGCTTGACACAATCATATCCTAATCTCGGAATACCTGAATGAGAATCGTAATTGTTTTCCCCAGTTGTGTGTTTGGACCTCGCGTATAATTTTTTGTAAAAAATATACTTCCTGCTGATCGCAAAGCTGATTTTAGGTCGAATCTCCGTTAAGACGGCAAGTTGAATAAAGGATGAGAGACCAATTGAATTTCAGGAGGTTACTCAAGTAACTTTAACGTACACGTAAGACTATGTAAAATAACGAATCTATACGGTTATAAAAACTGCTGGGACAATAGAAACCGCCGAAGTCTTCTATGTAACAGTGGCAGCGAATAAATAGCAACGTGTTTGCTAAAGTACGATTGGAATTCCTTGTGTGGCGTTAGAACCGATTTGAAAATCATTTGTTCCTCCGATACGTTCCACAGCCGTGTGTCCGGTACTAACAGTGAACATAAAACCGAGAGAGAAGCGTTTTCCTATATATTTCAGTGAGACACATTATTTCTTTATGTTTTTTTTTCAATCACATGAATCTTAATAAGTACCAAGTGCCTAATATAAGATCAAGTTTCGATATACCCTGAACTACCCACATATAGGTAGAGGAACCCCAAACGAGTTCACCGTATACTTTTACTCGCTTATCGAGGATCAAAATAAATATGTATAGATATCGTACGGCAGAGGCTTGGCTCGGACGTCGATGCGAAGCGGGAGAGCAGGAATGGCAATTAGGTTGTCTATACACAGGACATATCTTACATAGAGTACGAGATAAAATTAGTTTAGACCGAAGTTTGCGAGGGCGACGATTCTCGCGGGCGTCGATACAGCCTAGGTTTCATCGACGATCGTCTGCAACAAAAGAGCAACGATCATAGGACATACGTCCAAGCTGAAATAATTTCATTAATTGTATATCGTCGAAGTTCATTTATTGCATACAGTACCGGCCGAAATTATATCACCTTTAGGTTTTCTGAGAGTTATCGCGTTGAAACAATATACAATTAAAATTCCGCCTCTCGCAGTACCCACCGAGTCAACGAGAATCACGTTTCTAGTCATCGCGTTGGCACAGCCTTTATGTGTTGTTGTAAAGTTGGTGGTGGGCTTGATGCTGACTCGGATGCGAGTGTTGCTGCAACGAGTGCTGATGCTGATGGGGATGCTGGTGCTGTACCGCGGGATGCCTCGCGTTGTACCTGACGCTACCGGCGAGCGAGCTTCCCCTGCCGTGAGTGCCGACCATACTCTGCGTGTCGGACAGCTCGTCCTCCTCCGCGCCAAGACTCCGGAACCTAACGAAGCCATCCTCGGCGACGAGCATCGTCGAGCCGCTGGTCGGAACTTGTTCGTGTAGGCCTTGAACAGGCGTATGCCTCCCGCGGGTCTCCGAGTTCCTTAGAGTCTGTATGCCGTTACCGTGGCGACTTAAAGAACCCCGACCTTCGTGAGGAAAGTGGCCCATTGTACCTGACTTGCGAATGGAATGTCTCTCGAAGGTACCTGCGCAACAAACGAATACCAGTCTTTCGTAAGTTAATTGCAACGGCGTAAACATCATATTAAATAGTCTGACTGAATAATCAATATATCAGTTTCCTTAACTCGAGAATGAGACATAGATTCAAATACATTCGATTGCGAAGAGACTCCCAAGAAACTTGTGGGACATTACAAGTTCTTTACCTGATATGTTCAAATGCTCGGGCAAAGTGTTCAGCGGGAAACTGTCGTCGTAAACTTGCTTTCCCGTTCTCATGGTGTAATTCTGAATCGCTTGGTTGGTGCTACATATAGCGGGGTAGAGTACATCGTCCATGTTCTCCGTGGAGGTGGAACTGCCGCAGGGGAACAGAGCGAAGCCCGAGTGCGCCGAGTGTTGCTGCATCTGCTTCTCGCGCAGCGGGTACTGGGACAGGCTGGCGACCCAGGCCAGGAGGCCGCAGACGGACAGCTCGAGGAGTCTGACGGAGAACTGCCAGCCCCACCAGAGCCACGGGTACTGCTGCGGACGTTCCTGAACGCCGAATATACCGTAGAGCTGCACGAAGCCCATGAGGATGAACAGGAGAGCGGTGGCGATGGTGGTGGTGATGGCAGTGCTGAGCGCCACCGTGGTAGGATCCGCGCCCATCATGTGATTCGCGCCGGCCGCCTTATTGCTGGCCATGTGGATCTGCGAGCGCACCACACGGTACACGTACATGTAGCACAGGCCCAGGGTGACGCAGACGACGATGTAGATGCACTGGCAGATGAGCGGCAGAATCCTCGCCTCGTCCTGATAGCCGAGCATATGCGCGGACACGTGTAGGGACACGCACAGCACAACGTGCACCGTCGACGAGAGCACGAGCGTGATGGGCGAGACTATGCTGTTGTTGAGCGAGGGCGCCTCCGAGCACCGGGCGAGGTACAGCATCAGAGTGGCGAACGCGGTGGACAGGAGCGGCGCCGGCAGGTACATGAGCACCCTGGACAGCGACTCCGGCAGCGAGTGTCCGAGATTGTAAGCGTCGTAGAAGAGGTGGAAGCACCTCAGGGTGCAGATCGTGGTGAGCAGCAGGTGAACGGCCAGGAAGTACGACTGCGTGAGTAGATTCGTTGCCTCGTTGAAGCGTACGATCTTGTAGATCGAGTACAAGGCCATGAGCGTGAACATAATCGCCGCGACGTACACGTGCAGCGACCAGGCGATCCGCCACGTGGACTCGAGCGGATGCGTGTCGACCTGCGGTATCAGACGATCGTCCTCGTCCACGTCGTCGTCGGCGCTCGCCGGCCGCTTCGGCGTTGGCGCCGGCGGCTGCGCCTGCGGATACGGCAGCCTCTCCGAGTGCACTATCTCTATACTGTCTACAGGCTTCAGGCCGTGTTCGTTCCTCAGGCCGTGGTGGTAGCCGTCGTCGTCTTGCCGGCCGGTGTTGGGTAGGTTGAAGATCGTCGGCTGCGTGACGGCGATCTTCGAGGGGTCCGCGGTGCTGCCGGACGCTCTCGGCGCGAGGGTGCTCGACGGCGACGTGGTCTTGTCGGTCGTCGGGGCGGGAGGTATGTTCGGCAGCAACGGACTCTTCGTGGCTAGGGGCTTCAGCAGTATGTCAGGTATATCCTGCTTCCTGCCGTTGCTGCCGGACAAGATCCTAGAAATACTGGGGTAGTGAAGGGTCACGAACGAGGGGTCGTTCGTGCCGTTCTTCCGATCGGCCTCGCCGGACTCCGCGGGCCTCTGCTCCCTGCTGTCGGCCACGCTCGCCGGCTTGTTCCTCGAGTGATGCCTCTCCGGCAGCTGGGAGGGACTCTGAGGTAGATCCGGCGGTCGGATGGGTATCCGCTCGTGCGCCGGCGTCAGGCTCGGCGGCGGCACCGGCCTCCTGTTGCCGGTGTGCACGTCCGAGTTGGTGCCCCGCAGCGTCGGCTTGTCGGCGAACGGGTGCAGGTACTCCGGCGGCAGGGGTGGCGTGAAGAGCGCTCTGGAGGGCGGCGCGTACGACGGCAGGTCCCGGAAGACGGGTGACGCCGTGGCCCGCGGCGCCGCCGGGTACTTGACAGCGGGTATCGACGAGCTGGTGGTGGTCGTGCTGACGATCGTGCTGGTGGTCAGCGGCGACGGCACCGTCGACAACGTCGTGCTGGCCGACACCTGGGCGTCGTACGCCGGCACGCTGCGCTTCGTGGTCGCGGAGCTGTGCGCCACCTTGTTGAAGATCGCCGCCAGGTTCTTCTCCAGAGCGGTGTGGTCCAGATTGAAGATCGGGCTGTTGGGTCCGCCATCGCTGCTCGCCGAGCACACGGTCGAGCAGGACTGCGTCGCCAGCAGAGCGGACAGGAGGAGCAGCCGCGTCATCGGGGTCATGATGCTCGTGTCGAGGATGACGATCGCGGACACTCAGACGCCCCGTCCGGGCATCGGTTCATTCCATAACAGGGTCAGCGCCGCTTCACCACGAGGAGGACGCCGGGGAGGAAGCCGTAAGGACACTTGTTGGGACGAGTCCTCGCCTTATCCCGTACGTTCCCTCTCTCGTTTCCCTCCTCTCGTGTCCCAAGGCAGATTTCCTCACGCGGGATTCTGTCACGTGTCACATTCCTGAGATCGGCTGTCTCTAGCTGCTCTCCCTCACCGTGTCACTCCTCTTCCTCCGCGCGACATCCGGCACGTTCCCTTCGACGTAGCGTTATACTTTATAGCCTGTGCTTTCGCGCTCGATCGCGGATACCGTCGACACGCGCCAAAGGTTTCCAATGGGGTAGGATAGGATTAACAGCGTCTCCCTTGGAACTATACTTGTATCTACATTCTTTCGCGTCCCGCATCAGATAGAATCCTCCTTGACGTCTGCGACGTGTCGGGCAATTAGGCGGCGTACAAGATTCAATTTCTTCCCCGCGGCATCCACCATCCTCGGGGTATCCACTACCGTCTCGCTTCACGTGCTTCCATACGGAATACGTGATCCAATCGCCCCTGGATTATTTTGCCGCGTTAACTTCGTTACCGTTGTCCCGCACAGGTGACTCGATTTAAAATCTATCTACTTGCGCGTCCGATACGGCGACGACACGGGTTTGTTAACTGAGTTTGATCCGATATCGCTGCCGCTGCTGCTGTTGCTGCTGCTGTTGTTGTTGCTGCTGCTGCTGCTGCTGCTGCTGCTGCTGCCGTTGCCACTTTTGCTCCCAGAAGGCCATCCCAGATCCGCGAGAGCCCCAGCCGGAACGTGAATCGCCGGGGGAGTGTTTAACGCGCCGAATTGGCCCGTATTCCTAGTCGTCGACTCGGCTTCGTAATTACCGTATCCATTTCTTTAATTGGGACGTGAGCGCGCCCGCTGCGGTCATCCGTGCCTCCTCCTCTTTCGCCGATACGACGTTTCTCCGGGTGCCTGTAAAAAATATCTGTCATCAGTTTAAAGAAGCGGCGACTTAGAGGACAATAACTCTTGAGCGAGATACGTGGATTAGAATAATTTAATAAACGAGGACTCGTTCCAAAGGTCTATGAAATTTTTGCTTTTCAATCATGAGATCTCGTATATATTTTTTTAACCGTGTAAACTGTAATACGGAAAATTTGAATATAGTTTAGAAAAATACGGATTTGAAGTAAAAAAATTTTTAATCAATTTCAAATATAAATACTCGAGTTTTTGTATACTATTTTTTCAGAAATACGCAATAAACTCGATTTCATAAACAATCAATCGTTTTGCTTTGAAATTTTCAGTTTTTAAAATTTTGTAGAACCTCATTAATTTTACTTCTTCCTCGATTTACTTTCGCGTACCAGGATTTGAAGTAAACATTCCGAAACGTAACTGCGAAGAATTTCAATCGGATATCAATAACTTTGTCGTTTAATAATTTACAACAAATTTAATGTAGAACATGCGAGAAAGATTTTAAATTGAAGAAATCAAATAGCTGAAAATTTCACAACTTTTGGTAAAATTTGATGTCCTTAACAATTTTTGACGACTCTTTGAACAGGAACAAAACGTAGGAACAGAAAAGACAGATCAGACGTTTCGTTTCCAGTAAGTTATACAGTTAACCCTCCGTAACACCATGTAACTTTCAAGTCATATCCACGTATCCGCATCTTTGAAGTTTCGTTAGCGCAGCACATCTCATTCCAAGTTTCTAACCGTTTTACATAAAGTCTTTTATAAAGTTTAAAAATTGTAAATTAATTGTTAGTTTATCCGTGGGCTAAGGTTTCCTACGTTTGCTCCACGTTGCATCACTTTTTTTGTTCAGACACGGAAGAGAAATCCGTAGACGCTTAAATTCCTAATTTCGATAACGTTTCGTCGTGCATCAATTAATCGTGTAAACGGATAAAAATAAATACACACCGGCCGCAAATGCACAATATCCGTTACGCACCATTAATTTACGTGTTATTAATATTATTAGCCCGCAGAAATATGTAAACGAGCAAGTTCGCGCTGGACGTAATTGAGTTATTCATAAATACTACTATTTATCGTTATTAACTTAATTAAGTCCGATATCGGCCACCGCTGCCACCGGCCGGTAATTCGCCACCGGTAATTGATCGTAAAGCGATCCGAGTGGCGGGGTAGAAATTTCTCGGATATCTTAGACAACGAAGGAAGTCGTACGAGACGGCCGCCCCGACCCTTCGCGACGCAGCCAGGAAATTGATTCGGCCAGGTAAGACGGAACACGTGGATGAGTCAGTCGCGACGAAGGCAGGGCAGCGACCATTGATTCCTTTCCACGGCTTATCGTCCGATATTTCGTTCCGCGAAGCGAAACTTAATAACGCCGACATGTCTCTCTTCCGACCGCGAGAGATTTGATTCTCCCACATTTCGGCCGCCAGTAATCGTGGATGCGCTCCATAACGACAGGCATCCCGGACAGGGAATACACAATACGGATTAGAGAAACAAATCTAAACAGCGAGATGCAAATGTTGATTGACGAATTGCCGCGCTCGCAAACCGATAATGATAATCGTCCCGTTGCTATCTCGTCGGTGCGATATTACAAGATTCATCTCGACTATCATTTAGACAAAAAAGAGAGCTGAACTGATAGCATTTTTATCTCTTTGAAGCGTACATTCTTCCGTTCAGCCGATTTTTCTGAAACATACTTGGGGTTTTTTGGGTCGCTAATTCGGAATCCGAAGTCAAAATTCTAAAACGATCGATGATTGGCTCGATAGCAGCTCAGTTAAAACTGTAATTTAAAAACTTTGTTTTCTGTAAGATATCCTGCAGTAAAAAAATTATTCCTATAAATCGTCCGGAAGTAAATGTGATCTCCGCGATCTTACGCCAAGTTGTCTCGTTTCGATGATCCAAGGGTCTGGTACTCGTAAAACTGTCAACCCAAGTCTCAAACTTTTTCGGCTGCTGATTACGATTCTGGTGTCAGAAGCAGGTTCAAGTGCAGATTTTCAGGCGCCATGCTGGATCCGCCATTATGAATTTTGTAAATTTGACCTCACACGTGCAATGAGCAACCTGAAGAACTTCCGAGTACCAAGTTCCAGATAAATCGATCGCGTTTCTCACAATCTCGACTCTTTCGATCCGCTATCTTGAATTTTCAAATTTTAACTTCAGATCAGAAGCCAGTGATCTCAAAAGAACCCCAGATATTAGTTTCGGAATGTCGTTTAGAGGAATAATTTTTGGACCGCAGGATATTGGATAGAAAAAAAATTTTTTAATTAAAACTTTGACTTTGAGCTGCTATATTTTTAAAAATTACAAATTTCGACTTGAGATTCAGAATTAGCGAACCAAAAACCTTGTAGATATAAAGTAATAAAGATCTGAGTGACAGAAGTGTTGTTTTTTGTATTTCGGGAGACGCAACATGTATGTTACATTGCACTTCAAAGGGTTAATGCGATAATTCGGGAGACAAAATGAGTTTTGCGTACGACAAATTGAATTAGCCGAACAGCATTTCTCGAGTGGAACGATTATTTCTACCTTTCCTGGATGACCAAGAGCCTTCCGTGACACATCGTGGACAAAGTCCCGGTAAGAAACAGCAGCTTGCATGTGATTAATTGTTATTATCGCACACGGTTGTAGCGATGATATAATCCCGTGACGAGATCAGAATAACCAAGCGACTGCTTCCGTGCAGTCGATATTATGATTCATAGGCGATCAGGAATATCTCGTGATGCTTCGTAGACAGCAAAAAGCACGTCCGCGTCAAAATCAAGTATGATAAAATATAGACGTGTGCCCTAAGCGTTGGGCGAGGTGTCGCGATGGAATGCGTACTCTTTTCAGTCTGACAAAAACGGCTGGGATAGACACACATACACAGCCGAGCGAGAAGCTATTTGTCTCTTTTTCAACGAATATTTTAAGGTCGGCCGCGGCTTAAAATATTCGTTGCATGCTACCTTACGTGTAACCTGATTTTCAAATACCGCCGCTATCAAGATCCTATCGGGCGAAAGTGGATAACGTTTGACATCTATGGAAGATTGCGAGAATAAATCAATCACGTATCGTGAAGTGTCATAAATAAATTCATATGACTTTATTAACGGCGCCGCTTCCTTCGCATATATTTGAAGACGCGCCGTCGGAGAGTGCGAATTCGGGGCATTGATGAATTAGATTTACGACAACTTTGAATGTCACGTGTTTAGACTCCGCGCGTTTTGACTAGGATTCATATTTTCTAGCGAGCAACTTTCTTAACTTTGATCCAACGCAAAGATACATCGCTTATCGATATGCAATGTAATTTTTATTAGGCTTTTAACATCGCGGATATGCCTCAGATATATTACTTGTTAAAATTAACTTATTAAAGTTAAACGATAAATTAAATATAAAGAAATATTTAAAGAAATATAAAAGAGATAAATGTAATTATTTCTGTCTGCGTTGAGTTCTATTATTATTTATCGCAGGCAATTTGTCCTTCATGGAATCTAAAAAGAGGCACCTGCTGCTTTGACACTTTTCCAAAGATGTAATCTGCTCATAAATTCGCGAAACATTGACAGATGAATGGAACGATAATTCTACGGCATTTCGATATAGCCGTATATTATACTAGTTTAGCGTATAAATCTCATATCGATATGTACCATCCGGTAGCTTCGGTAATTACAAGCTTCGTGACATAGAATCGTTGAAATCGTTCGCGGTAAAAGGGTATTATGCTGATACACGCTCGCGATCTGTATGTCACGATAATAGTCTGTGAATTAAGCATTAGATCGAACATTCACCACCAAGTGGACGGCTAACGTTCTAATCAATAACGTGGCTAGAGTCGGGCCTCGTACGTAAAGCTTATTCGAAAAAGTACTATTTTATACTTTGAACGAACGACTTGTTGAAATATTTAAATACCTTGACAACGATTTATCGGTTATCCCTTTTTTTTAATAATATGCGATCAATGCCGACTTGTCGCGTTACAACACCAGAAATCGAATTGTTCGCGATCGAAAGAAAGAAATGGGTTTACGTCCTGTCGTGTAAAGAGCCCGCCGTTGCTACCCCAGTAACGAGATATTTCTATCCGATTGGAATACGCCTTTATTTTCAAATGAGCAACGACTTATCATTAGCCGCGTTTTGGCGGCCAGTTTATTTTATTCGACAAACACGCGACGTTCGTTGGTCGGTTAATTGGTTGGTTGGTTTGCGCATCTGTGTCCTTTCACCCTTTTACGTTTGTCCCCGATCCATCGAATCGCGTGATCGCACTCGCCGATGCTGCGCCAATACACAAACCCTGCGGGCGATTTGCTCGATAGGAGTTGATTAAACCAGTCCAAATCAATGCAGCTAATAATATCGTTTGTTAAGGCTCAAATGCGTTTACGCGGCCGAGCAGGTAATTTTTGTCATCGTTCTATCGACCTTATTGAGCTTGTTACTATACCATCGCGCTATGTGAATACAAATGACTTTGACTGATATTTTCGATTGCCGTCATTTTCATACGTTTTTTCCTGTTTGCGCGCGTGGAACGCCGAGATGCCAACGGTACTCGTATTAATATTCCCGTCTAATTAGCCTTCCAGTTTTCGAGCAAAAATTTACGTTCCATTCTTAGCGCTGGAAATAACGAGATCTTTTAGGAAAATAAAACTTTCGACTGTACTCGAGTAGCGAAACGATGCTGTTTACTCGAATTTAGGTTTCCGCCTTTACTGAGTTCTAAGAATAATAGATCGCGGACGGGGAAAAGTCTACGCGATGTATGTTGACGCAAGTTGTTAGTTAACATAGTTAGTTCATACGACTTCGCGTTCCCTTGGCTTAGTTTAATTAATTATACGAATGTCAGGATTGGCATGTCAGGGGGCCGCGTTCGTTCGCATGCTTCCGTATGACATAATATCTAGGTAAAGCTACCTTACCCATTCGTGACTAACTACCGTTCGATAGCACACGGGTAGGGTGTGGAGGCCGTAACCGAATGGGGTGCACGAAGACCCGGGCGGAAGTGTTTACATCTGTGATTGGCGGGCATTGACCATTCTTGTAATTTTTAAATTTCCCGCGTACCGTGTTCCTCTTAAATTCGCACATGTCACTATTTTTACAACTCACTTGAGGGAATGTATCTTTAACCAGAATGTAAAGCGATCCGCTAAACTTGCGACGTACTCGTGCGTACCGCGTGGTTCAATGTTATCTCAATTAATTTTAAAAAATAGTAAAGTCCCTCGTTATAAGATAGACTTCTAATATGAGATAGCGGGGATTTCTGTTGAATTAAGGGGATGCTGGAGTGATTCTGCACTTTTGCACCTTCCTAACCTAGAAACTATCAGTTCGCGGAAACGCTTGTGTAATATACAAATTAAATGACTTACGTGTACAGATCGAAAGCAGCTTGCTATTCCGGCTAAATGAAAGAACACTATGGCATCACTGAAACTAAGTTTGTAAGTCTAAGAAGAAATAATAGTGAGAGCAACACACACATACAATACATGTGGTATGTGTGTTGCTCACTATTAATTTTTATTAGACTTACAAACTTAGTTTCAGTGATGCCATATTGTTCTTTCATTTGGCCGGAACAGCGAGCTGCTTTCGATCTGTACACGTAAGTCATTTAATTTGTATATTACACAAGTGTTTCCGCGAATTGATAGTTTCTAGGTTAGAAAGGTGCAAAAGTGCAGAATCACTCCAGCATCCCCTTAATAGGCATATGTTGATTCCACCATGAATTGAGTGCCCTTCGAGTGAAGTTTGTTTAGTGGCAAAATTCATTGTTAGATCGTGGGATCGTTGCGAAAGATTTGTGATTGAATTTGAACGCTGAGAGCCTGCTATCTCGTATTAGAATCCTATCTCATAATAGAGGACCTTCGTCTATATCTGCGAATGGCGAGCACTGACCATTCTTGTAATTTTTAAATTTCTCACGTACCACGTCCCTTTTAAATTCTACTCTCTTAAATTTCGTATCGCATGTTACTATTTTTACAACTCACTTAGGGGAATGTATCTTTAATCAGAATGTAAAGTGATCCGCTAAACTTGCAACGTACCGCGTGATTCAATGTTACATTCTATTGATTAAAAAAAATAGTATACTTTTTTTAGGCTAAATAATGCTTGGAATTATTAAGTCCGCCTGTTATATTATGAAGTCTGTTTCCATTGTTCTTTTTTTAAAATTTCCGTAAACAATTCGATTGCAACATTGAGAGCACAAATTGTTTAACGGACATTAATTTTCAGACATTTCAGCAATTTTCTATAAAGCCGTTCGATAAAATCGGTTGAAGTCTGCATAATGTATCGCAGTTGTCCGTAAAAATATTTTCCAATTCGTGAAACATCACTGGAGGCCGCGGACAGAGTGTTTCAGGGGACGGAAACGCTGGGGAGAGAAATATTTGTTCAACGCATATTAATTTCGACTAAACGATTTCAAAATATGTTTGCCGTAGCCACCGACGGAAACTTTTCCATCGTAATAGTAAAATATCGTACAATGAATATCAGCGATCGGATATATACGCGATTTGTTAAAGCGTTTTTGGCAAGTCAAAAGTGAAAAACCCAAATGAGGGATAAACTCAAACAACTCGTTCATAAAATCATAAATTTCGGTTTGTTTACCGGGTACTTTTGAGAATATATCGACAAAATGTCCTTGTGTGCCCGGCAGAAATATTTTGTAGCCGTTTCGATGTTCGTGCAAAAGACTATTAACATATGATATTAATTAACGATTCTAAATACAGTTTCAAGTATAATTATAATTTTTTCAAACAATACAAGGCTCGGACGTGAAATCACAATTCGAAGGAACAAAGGATACAAGAGCGAAGACAGGATGTTAGCGTCCGAATGATTTTAACTTTTACATTTATAGCAAAAAATTTATCTCAACCGGGGTTTAAACCTGTAATTGTTTCACTTTAGAAGCTTTTCTCAAAATTTTTACATCGCAATTTGATCGAGGTACGTAACGCCGGGGATAACGTAAAACTGCTGAAAAAAAAATCGAAAGTTCGATCCGTAATCCGGTCGTTACGAGGATATTGGTAGCGCTAAGTGAAATGCGATCATGTTCGATCTGTTTTCAATTCCCAACACAGTTCCTGAGTCGAATTCATTATCAACTGTTCCTGTGCAGAGAGCATAGCCAAACAAGGAGGAATTATAGGAGGAATTATCTGCCCTCGCTCATTACACGAGCGCGATACTCGGCTTTAATAAATATAAATGTAAACATTTTGAAAACAAAATTGTACGCCGTAAACTTTCTCGACGATCGCCAATCTAAAAAGAGGATTTAGTCTTTCGCATTTCTCCTTGCATTGTATTAATGCGCGCTGCCCACAAATGAGTCAGTTACTATTAAAAATTATCGTACGCATTTTGATTGTCTATTAATTTAATTTGTATTATTAATTTAATTGATACCTTCGATAAGCCTGTAATTCCGATTATCGGTTTGTTCCTTTTAGAATGTGCTTGTGAGGGACTTAAACCCTTGGTCGAAACGTCGCGCTGTAGTTTAGTTTATAGTTTATTTTATTAAACACGTGCCAGTCGACTAAACTTATTCATTATTAAAAATTATGTAACGCAAAAAGAAGAACCGCCCAGAGGAATGCAAAAATGTACACCGTTCAATTTCGCCTAAAGTATTTTGACAAATATTTCAATTACCATTTGGGGAAAAAAATGTATTGCAGATAAAATATTTACCGATCGAAATGGATTGAAAAATAGACTAAAATCTCTGCATCGGACATCTCGTGTACAATGCGTTTGTATCCCATGAACTTGCTCGGTGAAAAGCTTGACACGTGTTTCGCGATTCGATTATCTCGTTCGGATAACTGCCGCACGCTCTTCAATGGTTAAGCGATTGCGTATCGCACGCGCGTGTATAATTCGCGTGTGTCACGCGGAGTTACATCGCAACCGTCCGCGAAGTCACGCGAGGAATTCAAGCCGTGCGATGGCTCTCTCTCGCAACGTAACTGGGTGCTGGATTACTCGTTCGCTTTCAAAGATTATCCTCTTTTACGAGCGCGCGTCCTCCGGGATGTATTAACATGCCGCCAAGTCGATCGAGCAACGCTCGAAAACCTACAGGTGGCAACTTTTCCAATTTCCAGCAAGCACAAGAGAGATCACCTTGCTCGAGTCGAAGGAAAAAAAAATCGTTCGGACGCGATACCCCGGTGCCCCTAAATCCGCGGTGCCGTGGGGAAGGCACGTACCAGCTGCCAAACTCGTCAAAACTCAGTCCCAGGTTAAAATGTGTAGCCTTTTCATTATATCGTCTGTTTTCTTATCGTAACGTAAAACTTTTTCAACGCCAGTGTTTTCTTGACCACACCTGGCATTTTTAATAATGCCGAAAATTTATTTATTCAGCCAGGGTTTGAACCTGGACCTCCCTACGCTCTAGGCGGGCGTCTCGCCAATTCGACCACCGAGGCATATGGTAATGTTTGTCGCAATAACAGTATAAAGATGTTGTCTACGTGTCTATATTGACTTTTTTTAATTGCGCGCCGATAAGGGTTGTCGGCCGTACGCAGAACTGTTGAATACGCGATTCGGCGCGCAGTTCAGGGGATGCTGGAGTGATTCTGCACTTTTGCACCTTTCTAACCTAAAAACTGTCAGTTCGCGGAAACATTTGTGTAATATACAAATTAAATGGCTTACGTGTACAGATCGAAAGCAGCTCGCTATTCCGGCTAAATTAAAGAACAATATGACATCACTGAAACCAAGTTTGTAAGTCTAATCAAAAATAATAGTGAGCAACACATACGTACAGTACATGTAGTATGTGTGTTGCTCACTATTATTTTTTATTAGACTTACAAACTTGGTTTCAGTGATGTCATATTGTTCTTTAATTTAGCCGGAATAGCGAGCTGCTTTCGATCATCTGTACACGTGCCATTTAATTTGTGTATTACACAAATCTTTCCACGAAACAGACAGTTTTAAGTGCAAAAGGTGCGAAAGTGCAGAATCACTCCAGCATCCTTTCGCGATAAATTTTCTGCATTATTAAAAATGCCAGGTACGGTCAAGAAAACACTGACGTTGTTAATTATCGCCGGCGACATTGAAGAATTCTTATTAGCAAAACTTTTTCCTTGACAGCTCAATGATTCAGTTAGGCTTGAGACGGCGATTTTACATCGTAAGCTCTAGAAGTGCACGCTTCTCGATACGATCATTGGGTACAGCCTCGGGTCGCATGACGTGTAGTTATCCCTCATTAGCCCTCTTATTTCTTCCTCTATGGAAAGGGGCCGGTAATCTATTCGCTGAAGTCTTATAAGAAAAAGTTCGCAACCGATCCCGATGTTGACGAGCTTCGCATATAAAGTTGAATAATAAGCTCGATAAAAGACACATATCTTTTTAATTAACAAATTGGGAGGACAGGAATAAGCTTGATAGCTTTCACATGTCTGGATTCATTGAAAAATTGGAAATTCAGAAAAACTAATTTTGTTCCGCAATAAAAAATAACAAAATTAATAATGAAATTACTAGTGCGGCATATTGAAGGTCAGAGAAATATTGTTTGAAAAGAGCAAAGATGACTTACAATTTGCAAATAATGGAAATTGGATAAACGTGGATAAAAGATGGATATCTTTTTAATTAAAAAATTGAGAGAACATGAATAAGCTTCATAGCTTTCATACGCAAAGTCTTGTGCACACCACGTCTGAATTCGTCGAAAAATTGGAAATCTAGAAAAATCGACTTTGTCCTGCGATAAAAAAATAAAAAAAATAATGAAATTAAGGTGGTTCTTGCAGGACTTTGAAGTCACAAAAGCAACTATTATTACTAATGACAAATATGAATGATTTAGTATGTAAAAATCAGCATACATTTAAATTAATTATTCCGTAAGGTTTTTTCTCATTGAACCGTCGGTATAAACTGAAAATATCAGAACGAAGTCACAAATTTGACTAGAGTTGGAACCATACATTTGGCAACGTCGCAATTTTAATGACAGGATGACAGCCGGTGTATCGATAGTGAATATATTCATACAACTGCCGAAAAAGATATATTATCTTTATAACATCCATTGAACCTCCATTCAACGATGGGAGAATGGTAGGACACGCGCCTTGTGCTTATGCGTCAGCTGAAGCGCGTGCGATCGTGCGACGTTGCCAAGCTGCCACTCAAGACGGCGGCCATGACTCTCGTGTCGTGTCAAAAATTGCCGAAAGTTCGTCGGAAGTTTCGCTTTATTTATGGTACGGTACGGTCAATCAGTTTGGTGTCGCGTCAGTATCTGTAGAAATGTTTATTGCATCGATTAAACAGTTTTTTATTCGTTCATCATGGCGAGAAGTATGAACGTATTCCATGAATGTGCGATCTGACCCTCCTTTCCCTATTATCAATATGTAAAATTGCCAAAGTTTGCGGACATATATCTCCGGAACCAAGCGGTAAAAAAATCCGAAATTTTTCATACACACTCTAGGAACGTTAATCTTGCATTTGATATCATATTTTTCGAGTTATCTCGGTTTGACCTAAATGCAAGAACCACCTTAATAGTGCAACATATTGAAGGTCAGGGATATCCCTTTCTAACAAAAGAGACGTTACCAGCGCGAATGTCGTTAATATCGAACAGTTGAGGCCTCTTTTTCGCGACACCGATTGGTTTTCTCGAAGCGCGGTGTGCTTCACTTCTCTTTTAGATTCATAGTGAAGAAAGATTGTGATTTAGTAATATATAGTACATTTGTATGCATCAACTATTCAGGTGAAATCTCTAATCTTAGTAATTAGAATTTAAGTAACAACGATTTTTGCTTCGAAACATCTTCTCAATTGAACAGAATTAATCGTTCATTTAACCAATATCAATAAGTCCGCGGAATAATACGCAAAACGTAGCAACAGTCACGGAACAAAGTAATGTACAATAAAATATTAAGTATGGAATTTTCCATTGCGTAGGCGGGACAATGAATTCTCAACGTTTTTTTGTTGTTTTTCACTCGGCGCGGTGACGTACGATGTTTTTGCGTGCCATCGTGTACCTGAAGGTCGCCGCGCTCTCATTCGCTCGCCGAACGACGGGCCGGCAGGCAGCAGCGAGAGTCGCTCCGTGCGTCGTATTACTTTTGCGTTATCGGTTTCCAAGACTCGATCCCGACGAATGCAGGGATAAAACGCTATTGATTTGCACACCTTTATTAGTAACAAGTAACGTTCCTCGATTAATTATTCAATTTCTATAACTTGTAATGAGAAACGAATTGCATGTCGAGACGACGGCTCTTTATCAACGTATACGTAGACATTTTACGAGACTAGCTCATCTAAAATATGAACGTAAACCGTGGCACTTTGTCGCGATTACATCTCATTTACGCACCGCGCTTTTAATTGTCTATCGATTTCGTGTAATCTGTTGCATTTTCGGGAAGAGAGAGAAATTCGTGCGACTTTGGCGTTCGCGCTGTAACTCGCTCCGTCGTTCTTCGCGACTCGAACGGGCAGGAAGTAAAGACAGTCGCTTATCGCACATCGTTACATTATGTACATGTGATCGAAAATTATCTTGATTAACTGCTGCAATTAATAACAACTATTTGTCGCTGGAAACTTCGCTCACATAATTGATTTCGAGGATTAGATCGAATGACAAAGATTGTAAAATATCAAAAGTGATTTATTCATTATCTTATTCTTTCGAATTAAAAATGCAAGTTGTTAGATTGAGTAATTTCTATCATAGAAAGTCGCGCGATATTTGTTAATAATATTTGGTGTGTTCCGCGGTATTTCACATCGCGTACGGGAGTGCCGGAAATTTTGCGCGATCGATGATTCTCGCGAGTGAGTGCTGTGTTAGTGCAACAAGGAAATCTGAGAGGATACGCAGGTCTAGGAGGCATCGGGCAACAGCGGAGAAAGGGTGAGGTAAGTGTCTTACATTTTTCTGTTATCTGTTACTTGTACGAAATAAAGCGTCTGTTCTGTGTTTTTATTTTATCTATTCAAATGATTCGAACGAGGATTTGAATAAGTGTTAGAGACAAAACCGTGCACATAAAATTTTGTGAGTTTACATTTAAAAGGAAGACTCTTTCAGTATTCTATATAATTATTCGAATAAATATGTATTTTTAAAAATATAAAATATAAAGTATATTTAATACAATAATTTTGATTTCACATAATTAGTTTATAATAATCGTATACATATTTGTATTGTTACAGTTTAACACATACATACTTAACGATGTGTACAACTGTGCTGTTGCGAATCGTATCAGTGAGTGATAAATTACTTTTTATTTTAAATTAACGTTGCGCCTACAATTACTTCTTTGCATGTATACAAATTCTTAAAAATATGCATACAATGCTCAACTACAAACTGTGCGCGCGAGGCGCGCGTTTTGTCATTTCTAGTCGTTTTGAAAGAACAAAGACGACTTACAATTCGGAAACAATAGAAATTGGATAAATGTGGATAAGGCCACATCGAATGATTCTAGATGTGTACGCTTTTGTTTTATTAATGAATTAACGAACGTATAATAGATTATACATAATATCCCGCTTCATTAACATTAATAATGATAAAAGAGAAACGATGCAGTATCGCGATTCTTCGATGTACCGAGATTGCACTTATCGATCAGTCACGTAGGAATCGTTTAATCTAAACGGTGTCACGGTCGTAAATTTAAGCTGACTTGAGATAAAATGTGAACTACATAACCGGGTCGAGTTCCAACGTATTTGATAAGTAACCCAAACCCGTGCACCGTATTAATTATTAAAAGCACTAAGGCGGGACTATCTGCCTTTATGCTGGCGTCTCACGGGGAGCATTACTCGAGGAGAAGGTGAGGAGAACCCGCGGGACTCGACGATGAAGTGGCCCGCAGGTGAAACCTCTCCCAATTCCGTTAATTATTAAACTCGCTGTCCCACTATTTCCTGCCTTCAAAAACTTACAGTCGACAACGTGCATCCATATTATAATATGCTAAATTAATTCTGGAAATTAAAGCGACGTTAAATAACATCGAAAATACAATTCCGTTAAATATAATTTGGTAATTTAATTGAGTGTCTGAGGAACGAAAGGTGTAAAAATAAATCCCTCTCTTAGTGTATTTTTAACGTTTGGCATAATTAATAGATCGGGATTCTAAGTAGAGCACTTCGGAATTGCTGTGTGTCTTTTCAAGTACAAGTTTCTCCTCTTAACAGAAACAGTTTCGATTCGGTAATCTTGGTTTAATAATTAATAATCATACTAAATTTTCCCCGACCCTCCAGTTGCTGCGCGGGGTATAAACAAATTATTTGCAAACATTATTTCCAAAATCAACTCTTCGTATCGTGCGTACACAAACCTGAAAACTTAATTGAACAAAGGAAATATTTGAGTTTTCGATATAACTGAATACAGATTGATTTTTTATATTACGATCTCTCGAGACTCCACGTGTCGACTCGCGTCGCGAAAAGTAGCGCGAGGGCCGAAGGATTGAATCGGCGCCTATTTGCGAGACATTAACCGAAGAGCATAATTTTTATACCCGCTCGATGTCGCACAGTTTACTTGTCTGTACGTCTGAAGTTTCAGTTCATTTTTTGATCAATTAAAAATCTATCGAAACGGAGAGACACCTCGGTATTGAAAGTGTCGTTATTCGTTTTAATTTAACATCTCTGCTCCGTGTACCGTGTACTCTGTACACGGGACGCGTACGGCGCAAATAAACGGTATTATGGTGCGCGTGACTGAAAAATATCCCCTAATTAAACTCGTCTCAATGCAAATTAGTGCGCGCAGAAAATATTTATTAAAGTAATTAGTCATGCGGGGCAGTCTATATTTACGGTAGTCTCACGGCTCGCATTACGGTACAGCGCGGCAAAGGTTTTGCCGATGACAACGGCATAGCCGGTGCGTGACATTTTAGTGCCGTGCGTCAGTCATGTTCGCGTGTACAATTCTATTTTGAATGACCGAAATTATTCCGCTTGATTGTATAGAAATGCGTTTGCATTTTTCGATGCGTTTCGAATCTCCTTTTACTTAAACAGTTCGAATGAAATGTGGAACACGTTCGGTGCTCCGAAACGTCCCAGTTCATAAAGAACTCGAAACCATGACTGTATAATGATCGCCAAATTAATTCATGCCGCCGCAAAGAACGCCTACATTTCAGTGTATCAGATAACGTGCTCCTTTCACTGTAAAGAAATTACGTGTAAAATTACAATTATTATAGTGGGTAAAATTAATACCTAATATAATAAGTAAACTGCTTGCTTTTAATTGTATGACTTTTACAAATTTTGGATAAAAGTACATATATTTATATATTTCCGTTATAATCGCAACTAATTTATTATGCACGTAATGTTACGTACTGTTTTTTACAGTGTTGCCTATATTTGAAATAAATATATTCGAGTAAGTGCAACACCGTGCCACGTGTCGATATGAAGAACTAACGCCAAAACAATTGTCTTTCATTATTAAATGTCGTTCAAGTGAATTCTGCATGAGCTCCATTAAACTTCTTGCTACACCAGGCACTCCGGGTCGCGCGTAGCAATTTTATATCCCTGTAATACCTAGGCGGATCTAATATCTAGGTGGCGTTTCGCAGACTCCTAGAACAATTTTCACGTTTGTAAAAGAGGCAGCTCGGTTAATGGACGATTATAAGCCGTTATTATTTCGTCTCGCGACAAGTTCAACTATTCAACGGTTTGAATTGCAGTAATTATTATGCATAACCACACGGAGAGAATTTTTTCTTACGATTCATCCTGAAAATTATGTGATCGTAGCACAACGCGGCGTTTCGAAGAATTTTTGTAAACCATACCACACATTTTACTAGTAATTATACTTGGTACATATTTTACTAGTAAAATGTGTGGTAAAATTTCAAAACGCTCTCACAATGTTCTTCAAAATGCCACATGATTTTCAGGATAAATTTTAAGAGAAAATTCCATCCGTGTATTTCAAGTTTTATTAAATTTCTGTAATATACAAAATGTGCAAGTGAAAATATTTATGAAACGTGTAAGATAAAAGTAGAAAAATTGACCACAATCATTTTTACCAATAATAGTGGCGGACTGAATGTCACTAATAAAGAAACGACAAAATATCGATAATGATTAGAAGTGCTTGTCCCGCGAACTTATTATATCGCAAAGTAAAACGGTGGTGAAAACACGCGTGCAGAGAGCGACGAGAAATCTATGGGCAATTAGCGAACAGAAATTGTTCCGTCTGAATGAGATCGCTCGTTAAATCAACTTGAAACGATACACGGTTCATCTGAAAATGATATACATTGTTCCCGAAAGCTATCCACTATCGAGTGCCATCGGTATCTCCGCGGGCTTTGTTCACTTCTCATTGAAAATACGTCGGGAAATAATAGCCCGTGTCATTTGAAGAATCTTCCCGGAAAGTTGTACATTGTGGCGTTATCTCATCTAACAATCCCCCTTTCTTTCTTCGGACAAACTCATAATGCACGAGTCGCTTTACAATGGCATCAAGATTTGCGACTGGGAAAGCGCGCGCTCCTTTTTTATTAACGCCCCGCATCTCAATCTCAGCCGTCAAAACAAACGAATATTTAATTTTAAGTACGGCGAGTGTAAAAAAAAGAGAAAGGAGTGCAATTAAAAGGAAGCGCAGACTTGGAGCACCGCGGGTGTCCCCGCGGCGCAAAGTTCAGCCTGTATAAACAATGCGGACGTGTATTTTGCAAACGTTCGCGTTGCGCGTTTTCGCCCGGATAAATCGATCCCCGATCTCTGGACGAAACGCTGATGTAGGAAAGAGTTGCCAAATACGTACCACTTACGGGGATGCTGGAGTGATTCTGCACTTTTGCACCTTTCTAACCTAGAAACTGTCAGTTCGCGGAAACACTTGTGTAATATACAAAATGACTTACGTGTACAGATCGAAAGCAGCTCACTATTCCGGCCAAATGAAAGAACAGTATGGTATCACTGAAACTAAGTTTGTAAGTCTAATAAAAAATAATACTACATGTACTGTATGTATGTGTTGCTCACTATTATTTCTTATTAGACTTACAAACTTAGTTTCATTGATGCCATATTGTTCTTTCATTTGGCCAGAATAGCAAGCTGCTTTCGATCTGTACACGTAAGTCATTTAATTTGTATATTACACAAGTGTTTCCGCGAACTGATAGTTTCTAGGTTAGAAAGGTGCAAAAGTGCAGAATCACTCCAGCATCCCCTTAAGGTATTACATATCCTATTTGGCGATTTGTACGCAAACAACATGTTTAATGTTTCCCTAATAACAAATTAATTTGTTACAAGTCTTTTCGTAACACGTTGTTCGAAAACCGGTTGCCTAAATCGTACTTCCTTGAAATAGTCAAATTTAGGAGCGAAAATAATAAAAAGCTGAGCAAATGGTATAAGATTGATATACGAAAGTACTAATACTTATTTTATTAATAATTTGTCTAAAAAGATCAAATATTAAAAAATTTAAAAATAATAATCAACGATAATAGAAAGGGCGTTAAATTACAATTAACTTGAAGCTATTTTTGCAATTTACATTTATATTAATTGTATCACTCTTACATATATTACTTTATCTCATTATCTATTATACTTTTATCTTATTTATCTTGTTCTATCTTATTTTATCTTTATAATGTCCCAGTAAGGCTAATGCCCAAAAAATGTCAAGTAATGCCCAGTAATGCTGCAAATCTGTACACCACAATGCCCTCCGCGGTTTACCCCTCGGCTAGCATTCACAAAATAAGATGTACCATGTTAATTTGTTGTATATATTACTGATTTCTCATTGATTTCATATCGTTATTACTGAATGACGCTTACACCAAGCAATAATATGAAATACTGACGAGGTGCGCATTCGGCAACTCTCCCCTAACTTTTCGCAAATTGCGATTCCATCTTTCCGCAACGCCGCGAGTCGCTGGGCCGCGACTTTAGAAGGTGGAACCCAGGGGGGAACGTCGTCCGGATAATGCGTACACGCAGTAAAATTTAATTATCCAACGCGGTTTTACGAAGCCCGCCGCCGTTACTGCGCGCAACCCGACGGTACCTCCGTATCGGTTTCGGTAATGAGACACGGTCGAGGGGGGGCCGCGGGGGTACGGTGGAGGAATCGGAGACTATCGCCCCGACCGGATTGTAACAAAGTTGAAATATATAAAGGCGCGACGCGTAACTTTAACGGCGATTATCGAACTATGTTTTATACGCGCAACAGTGTACCGGTAGGAATGTCGTAATCGGCGTTATCCTTCGTAAAAAGGGCCGCTCTCGGACTGGCCGGGACGACATTAAGGCTTCTGTACACACGGACCGATTTCTTTAATACCCGAAACGACCGACGACTGATTATCCGGCTAATTTATGCCCGTATGAAAAAAATTGTTTGAGGAAGAGAAGCGGCGATCCGCGCCACCGCCGGACGTCTCGACGGCTTATAATACGTTCGCCTTTTTAAAGCGAGGGTCCCTGCTCCCGCTAACGAGATCGTAACGCGCCGATATGGACGATCGGCTGAAATTCCTACCTCTCTCCGAGACGCCGGGAGGACGCGAAGGGCCGGAGAGGAACGGAGGGCGGAAAGATCACGCCGGGAATACCTGCGCGACGTCCAACCCCCCCCCCCCCCGCACGTAGGATTTAAGAAACCGAAGTGCTATCTGCGAAAGCTCGATCGAACGCGCAATAAAAAGCGCAATAAAAGCACTCGGCGACGAATTCGGTCGACGGTTTCTCTCGACCGATCGAGTTTCCACTCGCACGGCTCCTTCGTAGGGCGCCCCCTCGGTCCCCCCCCCCCCCACCTCCCTTTTGCCTGCCCACACGATCAATTTTAAGTGAACTTTCCCCTGACAAAACTTGGAGAGCGGCGGGAATATTTTTGACTGAAATTTTAGGAATTTCACGTGGCATGCACTTCTAAGAGCGCAATAAATATTGCCGTACGCGCGGGGTGGGGGTGAAGCTACGTAATTTCTGTGATATAACTTGTCTGATAAATATCGCGAAACACACCGTGCAATAATACGCGCAGACGCGTGAGAGCATTTTTGAGCGAGCGAAGGCAGGACTGGGGTATCTTCGCGAGTCAAAATGCAACCGCGGGGACGCTTATCTCCGATATTATTTTAATAAATCTACCCGAATACAGCGAAAATTCCTGCGAGAAGCTGCATTTTAAACCGTCAAACGGCAGGGAGCAAATAATGGGCACCGTCGGTGGGTTTCCGCTACCGAGTATACCACCATATTTGCTTAAGTAATTATTTTGTCAGCCCTGGCTCTCTTCGCGAATCGAATTTTATTAAAGCTCGCGTTCGTATCGCGAATACGTAAGCTTTTCCTACGGTCGCCTTTTTTATCTGCGGTTATATACCCGTGTTTTCTATGGCAATTCAATCTTCATGAGATTACAGAACGGTTTTTGTCCCATTAGCGAATTAATATCACTCATGTAATTTAATTCATTTTAATACACGGTATATTTGCGGGATATATTTAATATAGACATATATATTTAATAGCTAGAAAATGATGCGACCTCAATAGTTATTCTATTAATCCCTTCGTGGTCGATTTAGTCTTCGTTCGATCGTCTTCGATTTAGTTTCAATGTTTCTTCAGTGACGAAATGCTAAATCATCGAGTCTCGTTAAAAACTACAAGTGGAACGTACATGTCCGAGTGGTCGTGAAAGGGTTAAATTTATAGAAAAAGCTTACGTAAATTTACCGTCAGTCACCGTCATTGTGTAAAATTAATAGCGGGATGATGTCCCGTGTATATGTCACGGTAACGTAAATTCACTAGTGGAAGTATCGCGTTACAAAAGATACTCGCGTTACACCTGCTTAAGTACCTAAGCAACGCTCCTTAAATTATGCAAATATACATCACGGCAAAACGACGGCGGCGAATTTTATCCGCCACACTCGCGTTTCCGCGACTAACCCGAAATACGAAGCTAACGCTAATGCGCTCGAAGGGGAGGGGGGAAATTTGTTAATTTAGTATTTCGTTTCATTGTATTATTCTAGATTGCTTTACGTTGGCAGCGCATGGTATACAGTTGCATAATGAAATCAAAAGCATATTTGTTGTGGATGACAATCATCGCTGCAGTATACGATTAAGCACTTATTGAATCGCTCTTAAAACAACGTTGATGAACTAATCAGAAATTTCATTCGCGGTTCTTTCAAGCGTGGCTTTTGCATTATCTCCCTTTACTTCACGAAATCATGAAAGACGAAGAGAAACCATAGCCACTACGAATATCCTATGCAGGGTGTTTTGTAATACCCGCCTCACCTCTTATTTACTTTTTACTTTTTACGGATAGAGCGGACCAGACTGAGTCGAAAAGTCCTCTACCATTTTGCAATCTTCGCAATAGGTAACGAGTTATTAATTTTATTATTACAAATCGCTGTCTTAGCCCGGCCTACCGCCCAATTAAAGCGCACTGCGAGATGCGGCCGTCCCGCGATTGGCGTTGCTAGGCGCGCGGGGAATTGCGCAACTCGCAGTGCGCTTTAATTGGGCGGTAGGCCGGGCTAAGACAGCGATCTTTAATAATTAATAACTCGATAACTATTTCGAAGATTGCAAAATGGTAGAGGACTTTTCGACTCAGTCTAGTCTCCTCTATCTAGTCCTCTCTATCTGCAAATAAAAAATGAGGCGGGTATTACATAACGCCCTGTATATAGATCGCGCGTTGTTAACATAGATTATCCGCCGAAAGATGGTTTCCGTAGCTTACACGAGGACAATGCAAACTATATCACGTGTAAATCCTTGCGCCATCGAACAAGTTAACGTGAATTTAATCGAGCAAACATAGCAGAGTATCACTGAAAAAAATATCTTACTAAAGGCCTGTGCCCACAATAATCGAGGGGGAAACCGCTGAGGGCATTGTGGTGTACAGATTTGCGGCATTACTAGGCATTTTTTGAGTATTAGTGGGTATTGGTGTACAAGATTTTGGCCAGCGGTTTCCCCCTCGGCTTTTATGGAATAGCTGCAAGTTGATTGGCCACACATTTCTCGGAACTAGAACTTGGGCTAAGTTCTAGCATCGTGGACGCAGGTAGATTTCTAGCAATCGCGACAAAAGTTTATTGCTATTTTTCGGAAAGTTCGGGTTTCATCATCATTCACGTTGGATAAAAATGAATTTCGGTACCGTAGCTAGAACGATCTTTGCAAGGAATACAACTGTTGATGTATCACAATCGAACGTTATAATGGATGGGCGTCACGGAAAGACTTTCTTCCCAACATTCACTGAACAGTTGAGATAGAAATTCTGTTTCTGTTATTTAAAACGATTAAATACAAAATTAAATACAGTATGCGATCTCGCATGAGTATTGGCTACTCACTTATGTATCTCAGTTATTTTTGCATACCTGGTAAATTGTTGATGCAGTTGCAACATAATTTTTTTCAGCGATCTTAATTCAGTTGGTGAAAAACGCAGATTAGGACTGTAAAATGTTACAGGTTGTTGTTGTGAGAAAGAGAGGGGACGTGAAAAAGTTAAACGTAGAATCAGCGTTTGCCAAATTCTTTTGTATGAATATTCCTTTTGCGGCTGCAACATTTATCTAGCTTAGGGAATTGGCACAATATAGGAGCCGCATGACTTGTGACAGCCTTTATGAGATACCCTGTACACAAATAATATAAGCTACGGTACACATAGGCAAACGTACGCTCATGGGAAAAGAGAAGACAGAAGGGAAAAGGAGAGAAAAAGAGAAAATGCGTCGCGCATCTACATAAATTCTTTACTGCTACGTGCATCGCATATTTCCGATATTCTTGCGCGGCGTGTTGTAAGCTCTCAGAACTTTAAAGAAACATTTTCTACTATGATCCGTGTAAAGCCATCTTGCGCATCTGATAAACTGTTGCTCGTAACAAACGATGCTTGATGCAGATAATGCAATAAATAACATCTGCGAAAAAAATACACATCCATTTCTTGTAAATACTTGCTTATCGTCTAAAATCTGGGCACCTCGCTTTTCCCCCATTGCGCTTTTCCGCGAGCCGCGCGCGAACACGCGGGACGTTTTAATTTTATTCCACAGAGGACGTCCGTTTAATTCCACTCTGTGCACGACGCTCTGAATAACTCTCGCAATAAGTCTCGATGCTAATTCCGCGTATGTGTATTAAATCTCTGTAAGACCGCAAGTTTCGGCGTTCAGAGAGCCGAGTCCTCGTGCGGTGACCGATCCTTTCCGCGGAGTCGAATCGCGACGGCGCGCCGTCGCCCGCGAAAGGAAGACGACCCGCGAGCCGACCCGAGATCTCTTCCGGGCTGTCGATACGGCGATTCGCCTTGCGCTCCTCTCTCAGTGACGTGTGCCGCGTTTGCTTTAGTTCCGGGATGCATGCGCGAGCGAGACAGAGACAGAGACAGGGAGGGAGGAAGAGAGAGAGCGAGAGAGAGAGAGAGGGGTGGAGAGGGAGGGTGGAAGGAGAGCTCGGTGTGTGTATGTGTGTAGACAGGGTTTTATTAACCCTCTCGCGTACACCGCTCGCCGCGTATGTATACGGGAACACGGTGCATCAGCTACGAGTTACTCTCCCTCTCTCTCTTCCTCTTTCTTTCCTCTCCGCGCGGTGTACAAACGTGTATGAAGCACACGGCGCGCGTACTGTGTACTCGCAATCGATCGTTGGCGCGTTGCCACCAGCCATAGAGCGTTTCTTCCTATCTCTCTTCCTCCTTATCACCCCTATCGCCGTTTGTGTATCTTTTCGGTATGTCCCTCTCCCTCTCTCTCTCTCTCTCTCTTTCTCTCTTTCTCTTGCTCGTCTCGTCTGGCACGGCGCGTTCGCACATACCTTTCCCACGACCTATAAATTCGCTCTCGATGATATTGTTCCGTGAGCATCGCATCATATCGACTCGCTTCGAGGCGTTGAGATAAGAACCGTTCCGAGACACCCGGTATTACGACGGTACGATCATTACGATGTAAGCGCGAGATTAGATTTCGTCGGGGATGGCAAGAAACGAAGGATGCGTGTGGCTACTTGACCTTTAAATCGCTCTCGTAATGGATATTTTATTGACATTACTTTCGGCGCCGTTTCATCCGCCACTTCCGGCGAATCTCGATATGATAAGAACGATAAGGATTAAGAGTCTATACGGGTATGAGATCCCTCGAGGTAGCTAAGGTTGACCGTTGGCGTGTGGTGGCTATCGAAGGTTGGGTGAAAAAATGACGATGAATATCTTCAATTTTAATAGAACAAAGGGTTCGAACATTTTTTTAAAGATCTTTAGAAAGCTTTAACTCGGAGGAAGCAAAGAACGCGAGCTCCAAATGAGTTACGTCGCGAGAAATTCGCATATCTGGGGCAAAATTTTATTCGGCGTAATATTGTCAGAAGAAGATAAAATCGTTTGATTCATACATTGCAATTCAAAAATATACGTACAATTTTTATAATTAATACAGAAATTAAATGTATAATATTATAATGAAATAGACGTATTGTGTTGTATATAGAGGAAAGTCCCCTATTATGAGATAGGATCCTAATATGGGATAGCGGGGTTTTTGTTAAATTAATTAATAGGCATCGTCGGTTGATTCCACCATGAATTTATTGCCCTCGAAGCGACATCTGTTTAGTGGCAAATTCATTGTTAGATCGTGGGATCGTTGCGAAAAAAGATTTGCGATTGAATTTGGGTGTCGAAAACCTGCTATTTTATATTAAAAACCTATTTCATAGAGGACTTTCCTCTACAACTGTGTTACATGTACCATTTAGGGAAATGTCACGTACTTGAAAAATGAAATCGAACGTTCTTTGATTTCTTACGAATTTCTCTATTACACATCTTACTGAACTTTTTTGTTTCCTGATATATTTACAATTTCGGTGTATTTTACTTTTATTCGTAAAGCACAAATTCCAATAAAAGAATGTATTAATTTTGATTGTGCACAGGTTTTGATCTCGAAGATATTGATTAAACATATTGTTTAACGTCGCGAATGTTGAAGAATAAAAGGTATAGAATTGCGAACGCTCGTTCGGCGGGGAAACTGCCGTATCGATATTCCAAGGCACTTCGCACGGATGATTTCAATATTATTGGAATCTAATGCTTTAAGCCGACGGATGCGCGTGAATTTCGATAAAAACGGAGTTTGCGAAGTTAACTTTGTGTTCCGCCGCGTGGTAGCGAAATTGCTGCGCTCTCCACAGGCGAATAAAACAACGGATATCTGATAAAATCGTTTAGTCTATAGGCTGATTTTTTTTCCCCGCTGCTGCCGACGGAGGCAATTGCGCAAATTATACGGGTCGACTGATAAATACGCAAATGCCGCACGATAAATCGAAAAACTCTATATAATCTAAATGCAGCGCGGAAACATTCCTCGGATTTTTCAGCTTTGCATGCCTGACATAAAAAAATTTCGTCCTCCAATTACCGATCGTATAAAAAGCTCATTGAATCGTGAAATCCATAATTATTTATTTATTATAAAAAGTAACGCAAAATATCTACTGCACGACAAAAACAATAAATGCGTATGACAAAAGAAGCGTGTTTTGAGGAGTCAAACACAGTTGTGCGTGAGTTTACGTTGCGTAGCATTTAATTTATCATTTAATACAAATTATACATTAATTCGGTTTTATCTTAAACTATCTTCAACAACGTGATGGTAGATAAATTATTATACATAATCCTAAACTCTCTGACAAACATAAAGTGAGTATTTAAAGATTAAATGCGCAAAGATACAGTAATTAAAAAACTAGAATTAACCAGAAAAGTTCTGTTAATATTCCTAGTCTGCAAAATATTCGGACTTGGAAAAAAAAAGGGGGGGGGGATTAACCGGTCATGAGTGAAATTCATTCATCAAACCAAGTCCAGTGACTGACAAACCGAAAGGGAAGACATAGAAAAGTGAGTTTGGCGAGTGAATTTCACTTCTCTTTGTCAGTTAGACCCAATTTTCATTTTTAGTTTGAATATTTTGAAGACTACGACTACGGGCGGAATTTTTCCGGTATTTTCCCTTGAAAATTACACTATCTTTGTACAGTCAATTTTTAAATGCTCACTTTATAGTCGTCGCAGAGCCTGAGATTATTTAATTTATCTATTACCGCGTCGCTGGAAATGACTCAAAGTGGAGCCGAAACGTGCGATTTATAATATGTATCGCATTATTAATGTTACGTAACGTTAACGCACGCACGTTAACTAACCGCGTTTAATTCTCAAAGCACGCCTCTTTGTTATACTCGTTAGTGTCGAGTCTTTAGTTAATTAATCATTTATCAAAGATATTAAAATAGATACAATAGTTCTTGAGATTGGGAAATAATAATCTCCGAACATAGAATTAAGAGCATCCAACTTTTGGTGAGTTATATGAAAAAAAGATATGAAATTAATCGCCGTAAAATGGATTTACGGTAAATACTTGATTTTCATCGTGAAAAATAAAATAATTGCCGTCAATAATTGATTGCTGTCGACTGTCGGCTATAATGAACTCTGAATTAATTATGCGCATTCGAGATTAATCGACGCGCGGAAAGATAACGCAGATCCTTTTATCCCCGGCGCAGATCTGTATTTTATCATTCTTATTGATTTTCATTCAGGCAGGAATAATATGAACCATTTATTTCGAGGGGAGGATAAATGAAACTTCGGAATACTGGATTTGCATACGGTAGGGATATTACAAGTAGATACAGCGCGTGTGTGGAAACGGTCTCTCAAAATTTCACTTGGACTATCAAAGAAAATGACTTAAATACACGCTGTTCTAAAACACTTGGTAAAATTTCAAAATGGCGCAACTGTTATGAAACTCCAATATTACAAAAAAAAAGATATGCCGCTCTTTGCTATGTATTAAACTTTTGCGTATAATGTGCTAATCTGGTCCACGAATTAATGCATTCGGCGATAAATAGAGAAAAGTCCAATACGGAATAGGCTCCTAATATTAGATAGCGAGGGTTTCTGCTAAATTAATAGACATCATCGGTGGATTCTACAATGAATTTATGGCCCTTAGAGCGAAATCGGTTTAGTGGCAAATTCATTGTTAGATCGTGGGATCGTTGCGAAAAAAGATTTGTGCTTGAATTTGGACGTTGAAAACCTACTGTCTCATGTTAGAATTCGATCTCATAATAGAGGCCTTTCCTCTATATTGCAAAATGCCATGTTGTTCCACGATCACAGGATTTTCAGGGTAAATTTGAAGAGGAAATTCTCTCGCGGTGCACAAGCATTATCAGCAAGTTTTGCGACAGATAAGAAGGAACGAAAGTGCAACTGACGCGACAGATTCCAATTAAATCTCTCTAGTCCTAGTCGACTATTTGTACGAGAATTCTATCAAAAAAATTGCGACTGTTACCCCTGTAGTCTGTCATTCCTCTTCCCCTTTAATCAATCGCCACGCGACAGTTGCTATGACGACTTTTGATCGAAGTAGCATTTCAATTGGCTTTGTGCAATCGCACTTAACAAACGTTTTACTAGCGTTCCATTCGGCGCAGTAGAGAAAGACAGAGGAGTTTAGAGTTTAATATAATGGGTATTAGCGATATTACGAGCGGGCTACTAGAAAGGGTCGGAGTAAGTAGCGGCCGCTGCCGAGGGTGCCCAGCTGTTCGAACTGAGAAAGGGTTCCGAGGCGAGGAGCAGGGTTGATAGGTCGACGGGTTCGGGAGAGTCGGAGAAAAATCCTTTTTTTCTCGCGTCAAACTTTGGATTTCGCCAAAGGTGCGGTGGCTACGGTGAAGTTCCTCCCCTATTTCTCAACCTGTTGAACCACCCTTTACACGACCATCCCCTTAACCGACATAACGCACGATTTGTTTTTTCATGGTGTTACCGCATTCGATATTCTGGTGATCTTGCGATAGTGAATTTCGCGGCTAGCATAAAGAGGATTAGACGGAGAGAACTTTCACTTAAAATTCACAACGTGGCATTTTGACGAACTGTATGAGAACTTTTGGAAATTTTACCGTACACTCTACTAGTAGGTGTACCTAGTACACATTTCAAAAAGAAAGTGTCGTTTGTTTTAATCGAATCGAAAATAAAGCAAGTAGAGCAGAAATGGAGCTCTTCTCCCTCTACGAAACTTAGAAAAATTATTTCAAAGCGTACGGAGAGAATTGTTTCTTAGTCCTGAAAATCACGCGATCGTCGGGCAACATGGAATTTCCAAGAGTTTTATGAGTTTACGAAATTTTACCGTACATTCTACTAGTAAAATGTGTACTAAGTCTATTTACTAGCCCATGTTGTCCGACGACTCCATGATTTTCAAAAGTCTCGTCGATGAAGAGAGAGAAGGACTCGATTTCAGTTGTTGCTTGCTTCATTTTCGATTTGACCGAAACAAATGACACTGTCTACACTAGTAGTCCCAAAAAAATCAAGACGTCAAAAGCTGCATCGTTCCCGGGTTTCGTCTAAACATCATCGGCGGAGGAGCGACATGAATTTCTTCCGCGGGGCAAACGTGTGCCAAGAGAGCGATAGACGTCGAAGATGATTCGATCGCGAACAATTGGCGTGAATTCGCGCGCGAAGTCGAAAACGACGTTACGTATCAGCAGTGATGCCGTCAATACGTAACATCGCACGCGCGGCAGTTATCCGCTTGTGCGCGGCTTACTGCCGCCGCGCCGTTTCCAAAGCGCGCATTTTTGGAAGGTGGTAATCCCGCGATCGGCGCAGCCTGCCATCGCGGCCGGCTCTCCCCCTGCACCCTCTCCGCCCCTCTTCCCCATCAGGAGTGCTACGCGCGTCGCTTTAGTCTGAAAGGCAACTGTTAACAGATTTGCAAAATACCCATAAAATGGAGGAACTCTGCCAAAATCTGTTTCGCGCTGTACGCAGACGTCCCGTGAAATTTGCGGCGGTGCATGCTTATAGAATTTCGCAACAGTACGAACTCTCTGTGAACGACGGGGTCACTTGAGCATCTCGATGTAGGCGCCTCGTAAATTGTTGCGAAACGAAAACCGAACGAACGATCCCGCGAATCCGATCCCTTCGACCTCGCCATCGTTTTACCCCATGGACTTATACGGGGCGTTATGTAATAACCGTCTCACTTCTTATTTACGGATAGAGCGGACTAGACTGAGTCGAAAAGTCCTCTACCGTTTTGCAATTTTCGCAACAGTTAACGAGTTATTAATTATTCAATGTCGCTGTCTTAGCTCGCGGCGAGATGCGGCCGTCCCGCGATCGGCGTTGCTAGGCGCGCGGGGAGTCGTTTATTATACGTAGCCCTTGCCGCTTAGCAACGCCGATCGCGGGACGGCCGCATCTCACCGCGAGCTAAGACAGCGATTTTGAATAATTAATAACTCGTTAACTATTGCGAAAATTGCAAAATGGTAGAGGACTTTTCGACTCAGTCTAGTCCGCTCTATCTGTAAATAAGAGGTGAAGCGGGAATTACATAACACCCTGTATAGATAGACCGCGCGTCCTTATGGGCGTCCTTACGGGCGCGCGGAAGACTACACTAAAAGATAGAGATATTGCGTGAGTGATGCTTCTCTCTCGCTCTTTGTTAAGAGTGGGGAGAAGACAATGCATATTAGACAAAGACATACTCACTCAGGCTGTCTCTCTCTCTCTCTCTCTCTCATTTTACTGTAATGTAGTCTTCAATTCTTCTCACGGGACACGTAGTCTAATTGTATAAGTCAAATATGGTTTTACCCACGGCTATCTCAACAGCGAATTAACAGATTTGCAAAATACCCATAAAATAAAGGAACTGCCGAAATCTGCTTCGCACTGCGCGCAGATGTCCCGCGAAATTTGCGGTGGTGCATGCTTACAGAATCTCGCGATAGTTCGAACGACGGAGTCACTTGGACACCTCGATGTAGGCGCTTCATAAATTATTGCGAAACGAAAGCCGAACGAACGCACCCGCGAGTCCGATCCTTTCGAGCTCGATATCGTTTCACCCGCGGCTATCTCAGGAGCGAATTAGCGGCGTCTATCCGGTGTAATAAAGCGCTTAAGAAATAGCGTCGCGGTATTTAAGAGATTAGCAGCGAGTAGGGGAGCGAGAGAAACTCTCCTTTGTAGTTGACAAATCGAGGACAATCCAGCCGAGCGAAAGAGATTGCGCGACGTCGGTTCGAAGATATCGTTCCGCGCGCTGGCTGCGGCATTCTCCGCGCCGCGTTTGCTTTATTAGGCACGGGCCCGGCTATATATCTGTTTATCGTTAAACCACTTTTACGGAAACACGCTCGGGGCAAGATAGATTACCGCGTCGCGAACGAGCGGGCTCTTTACCCTGGTTGCGACGCTCGTTGCAACCGCTCCCGGCGTAACGATCTCCGACAGCGTATCTGGACCGCGCGCGATGATACGAGTCCCCCTAAACGGGGGAGCTGGCGGCTCCGTTCCGCTCGTTCTCGCGATAAAGACGCGAGGCGAGGTCGCTTCCCGCTTCTAGCAGACGGAGAATTTTATTAAGCCGACGATACTCGCCGAGAATTGAGAAAGTTAATGTCGGAGGGGCCCCTGTTCCAACCACCCACACCGGAGGAGAAGCGACCGGCCGCGAGAATCGTGAGGACAAGAGGACACCGAATTAACTTTATGAACGATCCTGCCTTTTTTTGTTCTTGTAAGGACTCTGGAGGTCCCCACAGATCTCACGCGCTTCTACACCGAGAGAGTGCCCCTTTTAAAATTCACCCTGAAAATCGTGTAATCGCGCGACAACAGGGCATTTTGAAGAGCTTTATGACAGTTTTCTGAAATTTTACCATTTCACTGGTAAAATATATACTAAGTATAATTACTAGTAAAATGTATGCTGATATTTCAAAAAACTCTCATTAAGCTTTTCGAAATGTCCTGTTGTCTCACAATCACACAATTTTCACAATTTTGGCATTTGACTGTTTAAGCAACTAATTATCATGATTAAAAGATAAATAGAACTTTTCTCTACATTTTCATGCCAAAGATAATCCTGTATATTATACAGAGTGTCTTTTTAATCTTAACAGGTAAATACTTCGAAAATATGCAATTTCACAAAAAACTGAAAATAAAAGTTGTACGGTCTAGAGGGGGGACGTAAGGTGGTGCCATTAATTTGACCTTGAATAGTTCCTTGACGGTCACGTGAAGGTCCCTTCCATTTTTTAATGGAACCCCCTATTGTTTATTATACCATCTTATTCTACTAATTAAGGGGTTGCTGGAGTGATTCTGCACTTTTGCACCTTTTGCACTTAAAACTGTCTGTTTCGTGGAAACATAATGTAATATACAAATTAAATGGCTTACGTGTACAGATCGAAAGCGGCTTGCTATTCCGGTTAAATGAAAGAACAATATGACATCACTGAAACTATAATAAGAAATAATAGTGAGCAACACACCATACAGTAAGTACATACATGTAGTATGTATGTTGCTCACTAATATTTTTTATTAGACTTACAAACTTAGTTTCAGTGATGCCACATTGTTCTTTCATTTAGCCGGAATAGCAAGCTGCTTTCGATCTGTACGCGTAAGTCCTTTAATTTGTATATTACACAAGTCTTTCCGCGAACTGACAGTTTCTAGGTTAGAAAGGTGCAAAAGTGCAGAATCACTACGGCATCCCCAGGATTTCCAGGATAAATTTTCAGAGAACATTTTCTTCGTGCAGATTACTCATAAGATATGTTAATTTGTACAATTATCAAGTGTCCCGCCTGCTTGTTGAATTGTTATAGAGAAAGTCGGAAAATAATAAACGTGAATGCTATCGCGTACTACATTTGTACGCTACATTCGAAACAGCTATTATATCGGTAATCAATATCATTAAGAAGACAATTGAATGGCTCATGCAATATTCATTTTAGACTACACGGTGTATCATGTATTAAACACATAGACTTAGGTTTCACGATTAAATATTAATTTATTCACATTGGACGAAAATAAATTTCGGTGCCGTAGCTAGAACAATCTTTGTAAGGAATACAACTGTTGTATGTGCCACAATCGAACGTTATAATGAACGGGCGCCATAGAAAGACTTTCTTTCCAACATTCGCTAACAGTTGAGATAGAATTTCTGTTACTTCTCTCGATTGAATACAAACGTATGCGATTTTGCGGTACCTCACTGATACAAGAAACCGCCTTTCTTCCTTGATTTTTTTCCTCTTTATTCCATAAACGGTAACAAAGACGCGCAGCGTCGCGGGGCGAAAATTCAACGGAAATGTCAATAAAGTACTAGTCAGCTCTGGCGTTCTCGGACGAAAAATTTTCTATGTCCCGATTCGCCGCGCAAAAGTTCGAAAACTTTGAAAAATTGCACATCCGTACGGGCCGGCTATAAATAACGGTTGGCGGCAAGAAGCGCGTGACTTATGTTGTATGCGACCGTGTGTCTCTCCCAGTGCATTAATATTTTCTCGGAATCTCGACAGGGCTATGCCTTTTTATTGCAACGTACGCGCGATGTAAATCCAAACGCTCGTATCGTACGAGCTCGAGGCGCGATATTTCTCTTTCATCTGCCGCAGACACCGGTTGTCACCGAGCGTATGATCCGCGCGTTACCAGTTTCTAACGAGGAAAACACTATCCGGACATTTCAGATACACATCGGGCGTAATGGATGCGAACTTCGAATCTTGAAATAAAACACTCCGCCTCTTAAGGTCAAATTACCGGATTGATTTGAAAGAGAAACGTTCAAGCACGAAATCGTACAAGGCGGAAACCATCTTCGCTGAAAAAGAACGATCTTGCAACTGCAGCGACAATTTTATAGGATCGAAAAATTAACTGAGATATGTTTTGTATTTGATCGATTTAAATAAGTAACAGAAACAGAATTTCTATCCGACAAAAGTCTTTCTGTGACGCCCATCCGTTCGATTGCGGTGCACCAACTGTTGTATTCCTCGGAAAGATTGTTCTAGCTACGGCATCGAAATTAATTTTTTATCCAATGCGAATAATTAACATTCAATCATAAAACCTAAACTTTCCGGAAGGCATTGCCAGAATGTTGCTGCTGTAAATTTTGCAGGCTACCAACGCTTTTCTAAAGGCCTGCGTCCACGACGCTAGAACTCGGTCCAAGTTCCAGTTCTGAGAAATGTGTAGCCAATCAACTCTCGCAGCTATTCCATAAAAGCTGCAAGTTAATTGGCTACACATTTCTCGGAACTGGAACTTGGAGAACCAAGTTCTAGCATCGTGGACACAGGCCCTTAACAGATACAAAAATAGCGATAAATTTTTGCTGCGACACCTAGAATCCACCTAGTTAGATTTTTCGGAGTGTCGATTATCCGAAGTAAAGGGGATTTTTTTTAATTCTCTAAACTTCTCTTGTCGTTTCGGCAACAACGAAACCTTATTAGAACTAAAAAATAATTTCTTTGTATTAAAGTTTTCTCTATGACACCGTCGGAAACGCTATCGCATTCATAAACAGTAACATCTAGAAGCAAAAGAGACCAGTGATTTGTCACTATCGATACAGAAGGAATGCCAATATTTGTTGCCGCTTTAATTTAGTTTTTAGACGGCACAATATTCGATATTCCAATATCCGCTATAGTCTCCTATTTTTCAATATTCCATTTTTTTTTAAACCGATGGTATCCGTTTTTTCAGCTTTACTGAAACATTACTGACTATATTACTTATTCATCGCTCGACTAAGAGACAATAGCTCAAAAAAGCCTTGTCCATCAAAAGGAATAACAGAACAAGTAAAAATTGAGGGGGAAAAACCGGAAAAAATTTGAATCATGCCGGCCCGGCTCAGTAATTAAAAGCTATGGAAACTTTTTGATGAATGCTTGGCTTCGAAACCGGGGGCTCTATACCATTTTATATAAAAGTCCGCGGTAATGTGAATTGACTGTCGCTGCAGATGTTTGATAATTCCGGCAAATAGCGATAAATGTCATCGGTGTGCGCTCGACTAATCGCTTCTGTCGTTCGTAATAAAATGGAATAACGGCCGTTGATTTCGCGGCTATGTTCTTTCGGTTAAACAAACGAGTGAATCATGTGCGATTACCGGCCAAATCTATTGGAAGTAATACTGTGTTCACAGCGGCGCGTGCAAATTATACAGATTGATTGCTTGCGGTAATGAATTGCGAGATCGATGAACATTGCACTTGCGGCACGACTTCATGCTATAAATCTAAATGCGCTGTTGCATTAGTGCATTACCGTAAAACAACTTTACATAAAAACTGTACGCGCGACGGGTACGCCAGACTATTCCAAATCGTGTGCCTGTCGCGAGGTTCGAACGAAAATTTTTTACTCGTTCGGCAAACAGCCCCGTGGAAAATAATTCATTAACTTGGGGCTTGAAAAATTAATTTATCGTACTAAAATAAAGGTGAAAGAAAATATTGGAGAAGCGTAAATAACTCGTTTCAATTAAACTTCATACCGCGCCACGTACAAATGAAACAATGCTTTTACATTGATATGTAGAAATACATTATTAATCGGGCAAATTTTTCCGCGGTATCTTGTAAAATGCTTTGTTCTGCGGCGAAGTCTCCGTTGATGAAACAAATTAAACTTTAGCGACGCAAAATTTAAGATACGTCTTTTATCGTGAAAAACACGTTTGAACTTGATCGATTTACCGTCCGCGCAGTTGCATTCGGAGAATCGCCAGACCTTGACATAGAAACTGTTTCGTTTGTCTGAGAATAATGTTTCTTCGTTTCCTTCCTTTTCTCTAATTTTCACGTAAACGTCGGCCTGGGTCTCGGACGTTGAAACGGGGGCCGGAAGAAAATCACTCTAATATTACAACACACATGCATACACATACGTGTAATATTACGAGAGAGTTGCGAGATAACAAAAGATCGTTGCTCCGTTCCGTACATTTGGTCCTAAATGCGTTATATATAGCCGAGCAGGCCGGATATCTACATATACAACGTGGGCTCTTCCGGAAGAACTTTGAGAAAAGTAGAGCCAGATGTGGCACTGTTTCAAATTGTCCTAAGATTGTCATCCGTCGTTCCTTCCCGGTGGAAGCGCGTTACTCTCGAACACACGTCTTCGCCGCGCGAGTTTTCGCACACAAAAATAGTCTCTTCCTTCCGCGCCGCGGATAAATTTTAAATAAGAGGCATTCCGGGGCTCGGCTCAACCGACGACGTCACTTTCCGTCGTCGGGATTTGTCATCGTATTTTTATTTAATAGCCCGCCACAAAATTTCGCCGAGTAACATTTGTAGCGTATCGCACCTCGGAAAAATACGAGGAGCATTTCGCAACAGTAATGCGATATTTCCTCGCGCCTTATATGTAAAATTGCAAGATATACGTGGAAAAAATCTGACGTAAAGTTTCTTTCGGCGATAAATTTCGCGATTTTACCGCACAGAAAATTATATTCGGCAATAAAAAGCGTAGATCGTTGGCACGAAGTACGAAACGAAATAAGGGGTAACAAAACTTTATTTTACCAGAACGCGGAATTTCATTTGTTATCAATTTATTCAATTATCGAGATCCGTCTTTAAAGTCATAATTATTAAATCAAACGTTGGCTTTCGTGATACAAGTCAAATAACAATAGACTGTGAAGAATTTGAAACTGAAATTGATTTATTGCAAAAATTAATACAGGTCATTAATAATTAGCGCGCTTTTCTCCACAAATTGAAAACTTAACTAAAATAACCAATTAAATAAAGTTCAACTATGACAGAAAGATATTTCCCACTTGACCTCTCAAGAATCGATTATCGAATCGTGAGAAACAAAACAGGATGCGTCTTAAAATAACTATCATCCTCAATTAAAATGCGACTGTAGATACGACATAGCAAATAAAAAAAAATTGATTCTCAAGATCCACACTGTGTCATATCTGGTTTCAGCCGAGTTCTTCAGAAAAGCAACTATAAAGAATAAGATAGTTACCAAAAAAATTCGTGAAAGAGAAAGACTTTAATGAAACTACTCGTTGAAGAATCGATTCAATAAAAACCTCATTCATGCCTTTTACTAAACACATTTAATTATCTTCGTGTATAACGAATTAAATTTTATTACCCAAACTCGTGACGCTCTACGTAACCTTCTGCAGCACAAATAATTATAATCTTGTGTGCTTATAACTGTTTACAAGCGCAAACGTCTATAATCGCAAGAAGCGGTAATTATTATTAATGGCATAATCATTTTTCCCGGGTATTCCGCGCTCTCTCCGAAGACAGGCATCAAAATAAATCTGCTGATTCGAGATCTGCCGCGAACGGGACACAAATGGGGCGATATGACTGCGATAGATAAGAGGGAAGAGCGTTCCCTCGTCATGGTCGGACAATAAAATTCATTGTCAGACCGGGCTCTACGAGCCATAGAGATCTTAAGGTTGCCCCACGCCATTGTCTTCGCGAGCTATTTTCGGAGGCGTTGCCGTCACGATTCGAGGTACAAAAAAATCGCTCTGTTCCCTTTTCCGATCGCACGCGTCATGTGGGGAACGAGCCGTCCCCGGGGAATAATTAAAAAAAAAATACCACCTACGATTATCGATTCGCGCCACTGTTTCCTTCTTAATCAAATAACTCAAGTTTTATTTCTACGCTGCCTTCTTAATCAAATAACCTGAGTAAACTCGCAGTAATTTGCAGTAATAATTAATGAAAAGGACGGTATCCCCTTTTACTCCTACGTTAATGAGCGCTGTCGAAACATAAATTCGATTAAAGTAAATTAAAGGCACGGACTATTTCAAGCCTGTCTTAATACTTTCGGTGTACTTTTGCAAAAGGACTGATCGTCGTTTCGGTCACATTTTGTGTACGTATAGCTTAGTGCTCGAAAAAGGCGAAACTTTGTCCTCGCGATTGGAAAACGCAATGAAGAATTAATTCCTTTAGCCGAGCTTACTCCCGATAACGACGGATCGTGACGGCGTGTCTCTCCGTTGCTTTAGATAATTAATATCAGGTATATTACGGCGGTGGGGATAAACTGCATTATGCACGTAGGGAGCGGGAGGATGGAGGGAAGAAGATTGATCTACAATATTCATTCGTTGTTATTATACTTGGGATACGTAATCCGATAACGCGGGACTAGTGCAGCTTCCCGGAACAATGTAAAATATCAGCGGCGGATTGAAATTACTGAACTAGTCTGAACTTTATCTTTCAGACCAGGTATCTGCAAATTTACGTATCGCAGTATCGTAACAAAACCGTCTTCTACGCCTACCGCGATATTGTTATTTATTTTAGCGAGATTGTATTACAAATTATATATAGTTAAGTGTGCCATTAAATGATATGATAAAATAATAACGATTCGCGACTGCGAGATACTTGTATTATCTCCGGGTAGGTAGGAAAGGCTGTGAGTTTGATTTATGCTACGATCGATTGTGCCTTTAATTTTCACCGCCGGATATAAAAGACAGAAGCCGACCCTAATTGTTTCCCGACACAAATTGGACTTACGGGCGTAGTCGCTTCCTCGCTTGTGCCCCGCTGGTGGATTTATGCTCGCGGTAAAACTATTTTTGCGACAACGTCGCATCAGCGGCAACGACGACTACTTTCCAGCGCTCGTTGCGTTTCGACAATGCCGTCAACGACAAAAGTTTCTCCGTCGCAGCCGACAAAGTTGCCTGCTGTGCGAACGCAGCATCGCGACGACGCACAAAACGACAGTGTTCGATAGTGTTCTGAATAAAAAAAAACAAATAGGCATAGGGAAAATATGCACCGCCGACGAAGCGTGCAATTTGTTCAATCTAGGGCAGAAACATTAAAACGACAGAAACGCATTTTAAATATTTGGTTCTGACCTGAACACAGATGCTCTCAATTTTGTAATTTGATGTGTCGAGAGCAAAAATATTGTACAATAAGAGAAAAATAAGTACTTGTGCTGTGGAAAATAATTATAATAATTTTTTTTCGTTTTCGTCTTTGTCTCTTTTTGTATGCGAATATAATTATATGTTTATTTTCCCGAGAAATATTCAAAAGTCTGAATTTCAAGGACCAGTTTCCCTTGGAAAAAATATTTTCAAGCATTAGCAAGTAGGTCTATTTGTCCGAAACCGAGCGAATTTCGTAGAATGCGACGCCGATGGGAAATTCTCGCGTTTCGAAGGAAGGCGCGAGCACGCCGAGTTACCTCGGGCAGAAATAACGCGTCCGCAGATGAGCTATTAGATCAGCGTACATTCTCGCTCGCTATTAAAACAGATGAAAAGTAAACAGGAATAATTGCAGAAGCGCGCTCGGAGCGAACGGTTCTTCTTACGGTCTTCTCGTATAACGACGGAATCAGGCGCGTTTGACATATACTGCAAGCTGTTATCGGTACACATCTCTCCGTATCGCTTTGCGCAAAATACTTTCTTTTAACCGCAATCCGTCTCGAGCCCGAAAACTTTTCTGTTTCAGCCGCGAATATCGCGGCACCTATTAGCACTTTCAATCACACTGACAGAAAAAAATGGTCATTTTAGGAGCCGACCACATTTTTTTAATTCTTCCAACTACGTAAGTTATGGTTGACCTAACAATGTATTATAGTTCTCATAGACACAGTATTGGTCCATGCAACTTATGATATGGTTGTCGTAAACCAAAACGAGCCTTTAATTTGGTAAGGCGTACAAGAAATATGGCAACAACAACCACAAGTAAAATTTCAAAAAACTAAATATATGTAACAGTAATAATCGTGTTTATATTGGAAGTAATATTCCCCGCTTTTTATTATACAGGATGAATCATTAAGGCTGTCCCAATCTTTTACCATGAGAGATGAATTACCGACTGCAACTGTTGCCAACTCTGGAAAAAAATGGATAAATCTCGTTGTATGTGTCTCAATCATGTAAAACCTAATTGTATCTTGAGAGATTTAATTAAATATTATATGATTGAAATATATACAACGAGATTTTTCCGTTGTTTCCCAGATTGGCTACAGTTTCGGTCGGTAATCCATCCCTCATGGTAAAAGGTTGGGACAGCCTTAATGATTCACCTTGTATACATTGCGTTCACTATGTTCATTGGTTACGTCGCTTTGCACTCCTAAAGAATAGTACAAGAAAGTATCTTTCCAAGAAAAGATAAGTGATCTTATACGAACGTATAAACTTATCCGTATTTCTAACACCCTGTGCGGTTTTCTTCTTACGAGAAAGTCTTGTACCGCGCGTCCCTCTAGCGAGGACATTCCGAACCACTTCACTTTTGTTTGCCATGTGATTAGCAAGGTGGATGATAGAAATGTAGTTAAATTCACTATTGTTGTGTTTGTATATTTACTTATATAAAAACAATTAACTAATTTACTATTCATTGCCTGGATATTTTAACAGAATAATAGTTAAGAGCTTATATTTTATAGTAATTTTTTTAAACAGTTGGCACTACTGTGTCTATACGGTTGCTATTACTAATATTACAGTAATAATTACTATAAAAATGGTATTCCTGACTAGAATTATTTTACTATGCAATTACAGTTTCAAATGCTACATATTTTTCTACCGGTGCACAAATTATTGAAAGTCGAGGGACCTTGAAGAATAAAAACACGAATGCCTGAAATACTCGTCAACCACAAAATGTTCTCGTAACTCTTCATTTAATTTGGCGAGGCAAAATTTTACCTTAACAGATTCCTATTTCACATGTGTAAATTAGTTGAAAGAGATAAGATTGAGTGGCAATCGCATTTGAAAAGAAGGAGCCATAATCGAATGAAATTAATTAAAACCTAACTCGCGTAATTTAATAAAGAAAGGACAAGATTCTGTAAATGACAGGGAAAGAGAGAAAAATGTAGCTGTGACATATGTACGGCATGAAATAGCAAGTTGAGACGATGTCGTGCAAAAATAAATTAAGGGATGTAGCTTGACGCCGAAAGACGGGTAATTATGGTAAATTTCCGCGAGCAAGAAATAGAACGACAATGGGAATGTAATTATTGTTTAAATTAGGTTTATATCAAAGAACGAATGCATTGCCATTAAATGGCGAATGTAATTAAGCGAATGTAAACCGTTAAACAAGAGTGCGTCGGAAAATCATTTAACGTTAAACAAATTTATCTAAATTGTAGTCACTTTATTACAGAAGGGTAAAATTGAAACGAGGGAGATCATTTATATGTAATGAACGTAATGCATGATTCAGCTCGCATCGTTGCCAAAATGTTGAAGACATATCCGCCTTAACTGAAAAATAAAACACCGGCAAAAGAATCGTAACGTTTCCTCCCGGTACAGGATTAAAAATTCGCAATTTAATCACTAATTAGCGTATCGGTCTAAAAGTTGCGGTTAGGTTTTTAGAATAAACTTAACACTTCAAGCTTCCGTAATATAAAAGATTCTAGAATAATCTCACCATACCGTCATTATGCGGTTGTCCCATTTTATAAGAACATACATTTCACCGTCGGATTAATCGGATTCTACACCTCTGGTTATCGCGGGAGGCTTACACGGCGCTTAGAATCGATCAAACGAAGTTTGAGCGAATCTAAGCACCCTATAAATCTCCTTCGATTTCTGTAACAAGTATGATCGCGTAAAAACTTTTCTAACTTTGCCTCGCAACTTTGGAATACGGAAAACGCTGGGGGGGGGGGGAGAGACTGATAAGAAAGGCGAATATCCGACAGTATTATCGCCGTAAATGCAGTTTATATGGATGCACGGACTGCGAAGACTCAACAAACGGACGAAGTTGCACAAAACGACCCGTCATCAGTCCAGAAAGACAAAAATATTCTCTATCTGGCTTTATAGAAATATTTTATATAAATTTTTCTTCTTCCACGTGCGCTTTAATATCAATTATGAAACTCAGACCGTGAGATTCCACCAAGAAAGTATTAATGGAAAAGGTAGACAATTTTGGGATAACAAAAATAGAAATACTTCTTTCCATACAATGTGAGAAAAATATAATTTTCTTATTTCAAACTGGTAATGGAATGTAACTGTAATTGAAGTTGTCTCGATTTTACAACGTGCATGAACTTCTCAAGGCAAATATTTTCTTTAATTAGGATTCTATTATGAAATTAATATTTTCGTTTTTCTAAAGTTGAAAGTCACAGTTTCCACCATCGTCATATTCCAAGCTTTTATATTTGTAAAAACAAAGATAATTATTGTATAAAGTTTTCAACTCAAAATACTGAAATTTTTGTGGATCGAGATGTGCGATATAATTAACAATATTTTGCATTTCTTTCTTAAAGAGAATTAACACCAAGCGTTAATTACTAATTAATGTTACGAAATTCATAGAGAAAAGTCCCTACTATGAAATAGGATCTTAATACGGGTGGTTTCTGTTAAATTAATAGACATCATCGGTTGATTCCGCCATGAATTCATTGCCCTCGGAGCGAAGTCCGTTTAGTGGAAAATTCAATGTTAGATCGTGGGATCGTTGCGAAAAAAGATTTGTGATTGATAATACAAAGTGGACGTTGAATGTTTAAACAAATTGCAAGTTTTAAAGGCCAAAAATAACGAGCTACTATAAAGGATGTTAGAAAAATCAACTATATTCTTAATAATTTACATAGGTGAACGTTTCGACTTTACTTGGTTTTTTTCAACACCCTAATTCAATAATTAAGATACATTAAATTTAAAAGGTACGTGACTGGTCATTTTAATTATTATTAAATGTCGTTGGAATACGTTAAAAATTAGTGAATAAAAAATTATATGTATACACAAATGCCAACGTCGCAAACAAGGAGAAAACTTTGTGATTGAATTTGGGTGTTGAAAACCCACTGTCTCATATTGGAAACCTATCTCATAAGAGAAGATAACTCTGTCTTCTTAGATCGGGTGAGTTTCGCGTTGCGAGTCGATATTTCGCCAGTGTCCTCGCGATGTGAGCGCTGTATCAAGTTTAATTATACGTTCAGCCGACTAACCGAGGAAATATTATAGTTGAACATGTCGACGTAAGCCGTAAGAAAAGTACACCCTTATCTTTGAGGACCCGTCGCGCTCGATGCTCAACAATGATCCTCCGGGGAGAAACAGAGATGAGCGTGTCGACGACGCCGACAATGCCGTCCGCGACAAGTTTTCTTGCAGCACGGAACACGGCTGAATGCAGAAAGTACAACGCCGGTGCGCTGTCTATGATAAAGCGTAAGAGCGGTAAGAAACACACAACTCGTTATAAATATGTCACTGCGCCAGGAAAAGAGTATGTAAACAAGTAGAAGTTGGCCTTTAATGTCTCTAATATACGGGTAGAGTAACGTTATAACTTCTGCCATTTCTCAAATGAGGTCTAATTTTCGAAAGTAGTCGCGAGCAGGTCGAATGTACAAAATGCGCCGCACGAAGTCTTCTCTTGAAAAAATCAGGGTTTCTCTCTCTCTCTCTCTCTGCATTTTACAAAGTTTTCGAATAATATATAATCTCATAAGAGCGTACACTGTGTACTGTTACATGAAAGTGCGGAAATCTGAGAACCGATAAACTCGATATGTTCTACATCTCCTGCGTCTCGAAAAACATGCATTTGCTTGTCCCGATTATTGTACTCTGTTCCCCGCAACACGGCGAATATAAATTTGAGTTACATTAACATACATTCATTTCGACGTAGTCAACAAGTTTGATATTAGATTTTTGCCGCGCGTGTAATGTAATCAAAGTTGCTGCAAACGTCATATATATACATGTATGTACGCGCATAGCTATATTGTATGCGACTTTTACAGCGACAAGAAGTTGGACGTGTAACACGTCCCCGGCATCAAACTTCTTGCTTGCCGCCGTACGCGGAAGCTATCGATTTGCATCGAGATTAGAGAACGAGCTCTTTTAATTCTTCGGCTCGAGTTTAAAGATTCGCTCGACGTTATCACTGAAGGCGTCAACCTTTTTCTCACGATACGCGCGGGCGAGGGAAAAAATTGAAACGACGGAGGCGAGACGATCGGCTCCGTTTCTTCATCGCGGACGGTCTCGATTCGTTAGAATCGATTATTACAGCAAGGCGATTCGATCGCGAGCATCCAGGGGCACAAAGGGGCCGGTGTCTCTCTCTCTCTCTCTCTCTCTCTCTTTTAACTGTGCCGTGGGAAAAGGTAAAAAAATGGCAGGTATTCGTGCTAGCTCCCGAACGTAATCGCGATATATCTCCTACGACTGTAAATGGTCTTCGTTTCGCACTAACGACCCTGTCCGCACTTTCTAAAGACTTAAATGACGACGTGACTTTCGCTATAGCCGGCGCGCGTTGCCATAAACAGTCGATATCTAGCTTCGCTCGGACGAGGAGCGTCTTTGTTGGAAAACGTTATTTCGTAACTCTCGTCAAAGATAGAAAGCTAATACGGTATCCTGGCCTTTCGGGAAAATTGAAATGGAAACTGCAACACACCGATCGAGCCGGGAAGCGTTTTCACCGCAAAGTACTCGAGTGGATTCCCCCCCCCCTGCGTTAACGCGTGCGCGCGCGTTTTAAAAAATACATTATTATCCAATTTTATCGCCGATGAAAAAACAGTGCACGGCGGACGAAAAAGTGGCGCGAAAAAGACGGGAGCCGTAACCGAGCAAATGTTCGTATTATCCCGCAGCTGTTTTAACTGGCAATATGTGTCTGTGCGTAAAAAAATCGTAATGAGATTTGCAGCGCGGGAAGGGCAAACGGTATAGATTTTCATCCGTGTACATTATGAAAAAGATAGGAGCGCGAGAGCGGATAAGGTTCAGCGGGATAATGACTTTGCGCGACGTAAGAGGAAAAAGCGATATCTTCGGTTGACACCGGGCGCTCAGACGGGCGCGATTGGCTGCGATGTCGCGCGGCGCGATGAAGCGACGCGCGATTTCGAATACTCGCGCGACGTCGCAATTTCGGTATGCAAATTATTGCCCCGCCGCAACGACATCGCCGGGGCGCCGTTGCTCGCTCGAAAGTTATAACTGCATTTCCCGCCTAATATCGCCACGCGGAGCTAATTCCGTATAATAACGCGCAGACATTTCGGGTTTAATGCTAGGTGGGCTTAAAGTTTTACGAGATGCGACGCGCACGGTAGATTTGACGCGCTAAATTCAACGCGCGCGCGGTCAATGTGGCAGAATAGGATCTTTCGCGCGCGATATCGTTGAACGGATCTGCTCATTTATGAGCAACTATGCGGAATTGCACGTGTAAAATGTTATAAATGAACAACATTATACGGGGTGTTTTGTAATACCCGCCTCACCTCTTGTTTAGGGATAGAGCGGACCAGATTCAGTCGAAAAGTCCTCTACCATTTTGCAATTTTCGCAATGGTTAACGAATTATTAATTACTAAAAATCGCCGTCTTAGCCCGGCCCACCGCCCAATTCCAGCGCACTACGAGACGCGGCGGTCCCGCGATTGGCGTTGCTAGGCGTGCGGGGAGTTGTTTATTATACGTAGCCGTTGCCATACGTTGTATCGGTAGGCCGGGCTAAGACAGCAATTTCTAATAATTAATATCTCGTTAACTATCGCGAAAATTGGAAAATGGTAGAGGGCTTTTCGAGTCGGTCTAGTCCGCTCTATCCGTAAATGAGAGGTGAGGTATTACATCACACCCTGTATACCGCTAATGTATAACAAAGAGCTGCCGTATAAAAATGCCCCGCGGAAGATAATCATTGTGTGGAAAATAATGTGCGGAATTACGTCAAGTGCACTGAGAAGAAAATTCGCTACCGTAGCTAATCATGGTTTGTTAAAAATATTTTATGTAACTATAAATTTGTGAATCACAGCAGAGGGTTGGCTGTCGCACCTAATGCAATAAGCGCGGTGGCAAAATATTTAGCTATCGCAACTAAATGTTAAATATCCATAGTTTACAACTGAAATTTAGTTGCCGCGTGCAGTTTTCAGTTACGGCAGCTGCATTTTTCTCCTCGGGTACCTAAACGTAATTACTTAATCTGTAGAAAATGTAGGAACAGCTCTTTTCCAATACGTACAAACTTTACATATTTTGTTTTTTGTTTCGCCCTCGTAAAACCCCTTTCCGTTGTATCTTTGTTCCCCAGCGATTCGTTTGAACTTTGTCGTCTCTTCGGACGTGACTCGACCCGTTTTCTTAATCTTAAAGCTTTGAAATGGAAAAATTCTTGAACTAATCCATTATAAGCTTTCAAATAAATACAACGCGCTTCGAAAAAGAGGACGAACTTTCGAACAGACGTGAATCGGTATTTAAAGAAAACGTTTCGCCAACAATTGTCATAAAGGACTAATTGTAAACGTCCATCTAAGAAGTTGGTATGTTTAAGAAATATTGACTTTTACATATCCTCCGGTTCCAGGCGAAAAGCCTGCAGGTTGCAGCTAAGTATTGAGCATATAAGAAATCAACTGTCACCTCGAATCGCAGTCGCCACTTTCGATTGGAAAATCCAATGCACAACGTCGTAGTGTATCATATTGAATGTACTTTGCGAAAAATCAGATGCATAATTGCATTTAAACCCGTGTCAGACTATGGGTTTAAGCTGAGATTAGGTTGAAACTCGACCAATCGGAATAAAGTTTACTAATCTGAAGTTCAGTGATTTTTACTCAATCTAATCTCAATTTCAATCCGTAGTCTGACACGGGCTTTAATGTTGTCGACGCATCGCGCATCGTATTGCAGCTTCACTTTTCTTATTTTCAATTAGCTGGCAATTGCTTTGCTAAAATGACGATTATGCTTATTGATTTAAAAAATTGTTTATTTGTTTATTTCATTATTTGTAGCTAGTGGATTAAGCCGAAACTAAAAGATATGAAAAGTGAAATGTTAAAATAATAATTAGACCCAGTAAAACCGCATTTAGTAATTCGAGAATTAAATTTTTGCCACGCAATTTGTACTATGTAAAACAGGATCTAAACCGAGCGAACGAGGAAACACAAACGAATTTGCATTTCTTTTAATTTATGCAGGAATTACTCGTAATAAGGATTTCAGCTGTTTCGTTCGTCTTTATCTTTTTAAAATAAAAACAATTATTTATGGGCAACCGTGAACAAATTGTGGATAATGAAATCATATGAATTTTGTAAAAATTTGCATCTCGGCGTGTCAACTTCAAAGACCTGGCAAATTCGCTTTAATGATGCTCATAAAAGGGTAAATAAAAACTGGTAATGTCTCGTAATTGTTTCGATATTGCATAAATTATGCACACATACAATATTAATTGAAATATTTCACGCGTTATTGTATACTATGTTCAAATTATTATCTTCTCGCGTGGTAATTACACGCGAAATTATATATTTCCTAAATAATTTCACTCAACTCCTCATTTCCATTAACCAAAAATGCGCATTTAAACCCGTGAATATTTATTACACGCTCGCAACTTTAATTCGGAGCAACGACCAACGCTCCTCCGGTTGCCAGAAACATTTTCACGCGATACTCGGCGGCTCTTTGGAAACAGTCACGTTGGGGATTAACTTCTATTTCTCGCCCGTACTCTCCATTCCTCTTCCCGAAAGCACTGTTCAACGTTTAATTACCCCGCGTTGTACTGTATTTAAAAAGTACCAAAGTGAGCATCGAATGAGTTTGTTGGCCACCCTACTTCGGCTTTATCACGTTCACGTAACCCCGTATTCCGACGTGATCGCCGATGCGCGCGTGCATTTCAATTTAAATACAAATACAAGCTGGATGATCCTCTCCCGTCCGTTTTCTAAAAGCATCGTGCGCCGACCTACCCGCGTGATTGGCTCCTCTCACCTCACCTTGTTGAAAAGCTCGTTGGTCTTATCGGCTGGCACGAGTAAAATCGCGCGCAAATTCATATTCTGCGCGAGCGGTGATTCGGTTTTGCATAAATGCAAAAACAAAAAAGAAAAAACAGAATTCGCTACTCGAAGTACATAATCCCTGAGTAAATCCCGTGAAAATTTTATACTCGTAATCGAGATTTCAGGCTCGATCGGGCTAATTGAAAAGATTGAAGAGATTGGATCAATAAGATAACGTAATAACTTTCCGATGATAAGAGATTATTGATAAATGCAGAAATCCCGAAAAATTATTAAAAACGATAAATTTCGTTTTATCACTGAAAATTTATTGCTGTAATAACAAAATATCGCGTTTTATTGTTACACAAATCGTATTATATTTGTATTATATTATCTTTTCTGTTAATACGCAGGATATTACACATCGTGCGCAGGATCCTATACAATACCATATAATAATTTAATAGTATTTTGCCGAATTCGAGAGTTTGCTTATAATACGAAATCTATTGTGACCTCGATATTATTATATTATAATAAGATCTTTTAATTAATTGCAAACCCATTAAAGTATTGTCCGGTATGAGATTCTGAGTTGCGAAATGCAGATTTTACATATACAGGGTGTACTAAAACCACCGGATATCCTTTTAATCATAAATTCTTTAGAAACTTTCAAGACCAAAATTCTAATACAAAAATATCGAGGCTATAATAGTTTTTAAATAACAAGCGATTACATTTCACAAATGACAGGCCTGAGATTTCGCGCGCTCAGGTACGGCGACACGACAAGTGATAAAGGTGTTCCTACGAATATCGCCCCTTTTTAGCATAGTGACAACTTTCACAACAGACTTAACGATTCATTCTCGAATTAATTGTTCCTCTTGTTATCTTTAACCATTTCTTTTGTTAACTTTGTGTAACATCTTATTAATATCTCCGATATTCTGAGTGAACTTGGAATTTTCAGTTAGATTCAATCTAGTCTCCTGCCTCTCTTTATCCTCAAGTTTTCAAAATAACCGGATCATCGTGTTCCCAAATATTTTCTGTCCTGTTAAACGGTGACTTTGGTTCTCGCTCGCTCGCGAAACACATAGGAACACTTTTAGCACTCGTCGTGTCGCCGTGCCTGAGCGCGCGAAATCTCAGGCCTGTCATTTGTGAAATATAATCGCTTATTATTTAAAAACTATCATAGCCTCGACATTTTTTTTTATTAGAATTTTCCTCTTAAAATTTTCTAAGGAATATGCGATTAAAAGGATATCCGGTGGTTTTAATACACCCTGTATATTTTCAGAATACATCTATAATATAAATTTCATCAGAAAAATTGTGAGAAAAATAAAAATTATCTCATTACATCACGTTTAGTAGCACGAAACACTAAAAATGAAAAAGATCTTTGCGCAAACGGGATATATTCACGTGCCTCTCCGTTAAAAGTATTGACGTTTAAAATCATCCCGCGCATTCTTATCTCTAATCCGCGTTTCGTTCCTATCTCCTGTTATTTTGTGCAAACGCATTTGCGCCGAAAAAAAAGGAAGTCGCGAAACAATCCAGCGCTCGAATCTAATTTTCGCACGTGTTCGAGCACAACGTTGCGCCGTATTCAATTTTTCCTAAAACGATTCTGTTCCTCTGTTATCGTCCGCAAATTCATATTTTTCGATTACATGCGCGACCACATTCAACGAAAAGAAATAGAAGGAGAGAGAACAGTAGCGGAGCCAGTTCTCGCGGAGCTCAAACTATTGCACACACAGCGCTTTTTTTTTCATTTCTTCCCTGCAAAGTTCTTCGTTATACGAAGTGACCGATTAGAATCGGGATATCCACGTGTCTCCCTTGAATATACGATTGTTATGTTACGCGAATTCGCAATGAATTACGAATAGTCGAAAATTAAGTGAAACATTTATGTCGTACAATTATTATCTATTGTATTAGTTTCTTTTGAGGCGCAATCGTAATGCTTGCTCGGTTAATTAGTTCCGATTTCTAATCCCCCGCGGAAACATTTTGTCCTACAATATGAGAAATTCGATAGAAAAACTGCGCAAGGGAATGTTTCGAGAAAACAATAAATACTTTTCCACGGTCGTGCGACGGATCGTTAAATCGGTTACGACTTTACATTTTTCTAAACGTTTCTTCGTTACAACTTTATTAGAACAATTACGGCTCCCGGCTTCCTTATACGTTTCTTCATCGCGACAGCTCATTAAACCGCCCGCTTTTAGGTCGCTTTAAATCCTTTTCCATATGACAACATTCATTAGAATAATTAGAACTTCACATTTAAGGGGAGAGAGAGGGAAAAAAACCCCGGTGGAAAAACCCTCAGAGATTGAAAAAGTTCGTGTGTAGCCTCCAATCCCCGATATTTAAATATACCAATTTTAGTGAATCACACTCTGTGTCCGTTGGTCAACTCCTTTCTGCATCGATGATAGCACCTCTCTCGGCGCGCGATTCGGTGCTATCGCAAACGATATACATATACGCGCGGCGCTCTCGTTGCGCAACCACCGGCCGGAAAAGAGAAGCGCGCCGCTCAAATAGAGGCGCGCCGTGCAAAAACGGGGGAGAGAAAAAAATCGAGGCTGCCGACCTAAACCCGGCGCGCATTGCGTCGGTCGCCGCAACACGTACGAGCGGGATGGCGAACGGACGGCGGCACGCACAGTGGTCTCTCCTCTCTCTTCTTTTTTTTCTTTCTGCCAACGCACTCGAAAACGCAATGTTTCTCGCTCAGGCGAGTTTTCCGCCACGTCCGCGTGCCCGGCAACGAATGTGAATAATGCCTCGGAATGAAAGCTCGCTATCGCCAGGACGCGGAGCCGGGACCATCTTCATCTTCGTTTCTTCCTGCACCTCGGTCGATCCTTCACCGTCCCTGGCTCTTTCTCGCGCTCTCCGATCCTCTGGCATCCCGTTTCCACTCCTCGTTTTGATTCTCTCGAGTAACGGCGGCGGCGGCGGAATCGAACGAGAGGGAAAGAAGGCCGTCCTTTCTCGTCTAGATCCAGTAATCCACCCAGTCATTATCTAAAACGTTCCGAGCGAAGCTACTAAATGCCATCGGTATCCTTCTCGGTGGCCTCCGTCTCCTCTGCTTCGCCCCCTTTGCCACTGCCCGCCGTTCTCTCTCTCTCTCTCGCTCTCTCTTTCTCGGTATGATGTCTTCCGAGATCGCACGAATGGCCTCTTCAGCTTCGTAGTCGTAGAGAGGCGTGGGTGGAAAAGTGTAGTCGTACCGCCGTATGATATTTGCTCGTTCTCAGAGAACAAAGTGATGCGCGCGAAAATGATCACGCGAAACGACACAGAGGGCTGACGCTGAAACACCTTTTAATTTCAAGTACAGCAACGTCGCCAGACATTCTCCTTGTAAAAGGGGGACGGGTTGATATTCCAGCTTTCGACTTCCGCGCGAATTCGTAGTCAAACGCGAGCTTATTAAACGCGCGCTCGAAACACAAAATATTAACATCGACAGTAATTTCACATTGTCATTAGACTCGAGAAAGTATTCGTGGGAAAAAATGTTCGAGCGGTCGCAATCGAATCGAAGCTGTCCTTATTGCGATATACAGGGTGTTACGTAACACCCGCCTCGCCTCTTATTTACAGATAGAGCGGATTGGACTGAGTTGAAGAGTCCTGTACCGTTTGGCAATTTTCGCAATAGTTAGCGAGTCGCTAATTATTAAAAATCGCTGGCTCAGTCCCGCCAGATTCAAACGCACGGCGAGATGCGGCCGTCCCACGATATGACACACAGCAACGGCTCCCCGCGCGCCTAGCAACGATCGCGGTACAGCCGCGTCGCACCACGCACTTGAATCGGGCGGTAGGCCGGGCTGAGACAGCGATTTTGAATAATTAATAACTCGTTAACTATTGCGAAAGTTGCAAAATGATAGAGGACTTTTCGACTCGGTCTCCGCAATTTCGACCCGCTCCGTCCGCAAATAAGAGGCGAGGCGGGTATTACAAAAACACCCTGTGCATCCATATTTAGTGAGACAGGAATGCGCGAGGAATCGTTAGCTGCATTTCCAATTCCTTTATAATGTCGACGCGTATCCGTGTCCGGTTGCTTATCGCTACGGAGTAGCCGAGGTCCAAGTAGCGATCGGGCGATCCATTAGCATAAGGCACAGGCGTCATTTCTTTATTAGAGCCTACAAATCGGTAACGTTATCGAAATTTGACGGTTGAGGCCTAATGATAGCCGAGGATAATGGCATGCGCGCGGCCAGGGATCGAGACGGACTTGGCGGCGCAGGGTGAAGGAAGAAGGGAGGGAGGGAGACAGACGGGTGACACGGACGCGAAGTCCTGATAGAGGGAATAGCCGTTGCGGAGGAGCGGCATTCCAGGCGCCTATTTCGGGAACGGCTGGACCCGTTTTCGGGTGTCGTGTCTGCGCCTCCATCTCGCCCTTCTTGCCACCCTCCTCGCTTTGTCCGTTGGAATCACGCCAGTTATCGCGGTAGTACGGGACACGCTCCTTCTCGATCTCCTCGCCGTCGGCGATACGCCGCTTCCTTCCCCCCGACGTTTCTCGCTCGATACTCGACCACGGGCATCTCCCGGCGAAACGCCCGGGGTTTTTAATCTCGAGATTCTCCAGTCCGAAATCACTATTCCCTCGCCCGGGAACGTGACGGTAATTTGGGGGATGCGCGGCGGATGTGTGTTTCTCAGCTTCGCTTCTCTTACGTTCCTCCGTCCAGTATCTCTCGAAGGCTAAAAGTTCCTTTCGACCGCGCGACGGAGTGGCGCGAGATTCTTTTTTTTTTCAGAACCTTAACGACACCTCTTGGTCGCGCGAGTGCTTGAATCGAGTAATTTTCTTGTCTTAATCGCAGCTGTAATGACGGAGAAACCAGCGTTTCTTATTTCATTGCGATAACAAAGATAAGTTTCTGCAGCCTGTCATCTCGCGATGTCAGATAAAGAAATATAAGAAAGCGGGAGCCAAGTTTATAGAGAATATTTTAAAATTACGTCCATTCTTTTAAGTTCCCCTGGATTCTTTATCCAATTAAGAATTGTTCCTTTTCTTCTTTTTTTTTGCTTAATAAAGCTTTGTGTGACGGAACGCTATATTCTTTATATCACTGCTCTTTCAAATTCACCATTAAATATCGCTGTAATTAATTCTCAAGTTAAAAGTTCTATTAAAGTGAGATCTAGTTAAATGTCCCAGGCTTAACTTCGCGATACACGGCTTTGTTGCGTAATTATACATTATTTGAATATCCGTATTCAAATCGTTGTTTGAGGATTAACAACTTTGGAACGACGGTCCGTCGTGGCGACGTAAGAATATTAGACGCGGGGTGTTTAATTAAAACACGCAAGACTGATGGAATGATTAATAAGAAAGAAAGGAGGCCAGTGCTTCTTTACGTTGCGTCCCGAGCGAACGATATTTTTGACAAAATCTGCGCTACAGGAGCGCAACATAAGCGTTCGGCAGTCGATACAGTTTCCGTTTGAAAAATGGATTTTCTCGTTTGAAGCTGACCCGAAGAAAGGTTTGTTTGTTCAAAAGAGTCTTGAGCTGAATGCTCCTCCGCTACCAAACAGGGCCGGTCCTCAGCGCGCACCATAAATTTTCCGTTTTCGGTACAATGGGATCTATATGGCTCCGCTTTAAAAAAAAAAGATGATTTTATCTCTTCTTTTTTTACGTTTCGCTATTCGCTACGGCAACGTTTCTTTCGACGCCGTAGCGTTCGAGGGATTTCGCGTTCGAGGGTTAAGGAGTCGTGAAATTAGGCACTAGCGGACATCCATACCCATATACGGCACACGTACGGCATCAAAATTCCGCCGGCATGCAATATCATAGCGGTCGCGGCATCCAGCATGGTAAAAACCTCGTCTCGACCAAAGGAGGCGAGAGCGCAACGAGCGCGACGGGACGGGGTGCGTGCCGCGGGCGGCCATCTTAATTACCTAATTTTTTTCGACGGTGTCTTAAAGCCTCGAAGACAATTACTAGCGTGTACGACGAGCTCTCGCCGTGGTCTGAAAATGCGGCTTCGAATTTTTGTCCCTTCGCGAACGCGGGTCAGGAACCGGCTATTTTTTCGGGCTCTATTCGGCTCGGCCGAGGGCCCGATAATAACCGGTCACGCCGGGGCGATCCGCCTCGACGCTGGATGAAAATTCATATCGAGGTTGAGGAAAAAGACGAGGGAAAAATAATCAGGAAATACGAGTTGAGGTTTGAGCGATCGGTTGCACCCGCGGGTATCGGTCGAGAGGTATCGCGTACTGTCTGAAAAACTGAGGATAATCGGAAATAATACCGGGCCGAATTCAATTCCGACCCCGCGACGCCGGGTCTCCTCTCCCGAAAATTTCTGTTGTCGGCGCACCCCTAGTGATTAGAAACACATGCCATTAGCGGCAGTTCGGATACCCGATGGTTTAGAACTTCCGGCGCAATTTCTCGGTAATGAATGCCTCCTCTTTAATCTTGTGCCCTCTCGTCGGGCACCAGCGGCCGCGATAACGTGGCTTTACCCGATTTTTTCCTCGACTTTCTCAGAACGGCGCGAGTCTCATTTCGCAAAGCGCGCCTGTCATTCGGATTTTTATTTCTCCCGGAACCCCCGGTAAGATTGACTATCCCGAATTTCCGTCTGGCGTATATAAAAATTCACGCGCGGTAGTTGGAATGTCGATTCCGCCCCGACACATCGACGTATTCGTTCGATAACATACACGCCGCCTCTCCATTTATCCTTTCGTTTTTTCCTCTTCCCGTCTCTTTTGCCCTTTCACGTCGACTACTATTCTGTTTCGATGAAAAGCTCGGCCAGTTCGCGCGTAAGCGATGGCGAGTATTCAGAAGTGTATTGCAAAAATTGTGCCGATCGAGAGGCAAATCGCGTTCGGACAAGTGGCTTGAAAAATTTAACTTTGGTTGGCGCATCGCGATGTCGAAACAGACGTCGTCTCGGTCGCCGCAATTTTCGGACGTGCATTTATCCGGCGGCCTTAAAACGCGGGATCGCGTTTGCGTTACGTGAAATAAAAGACAGAGAGAGAGAGAGAGAGAGAGAGAGAGAAAAGGTAATGGCACTCCGCGAAAAGGAGAACAAATAATTGTTCTTTCTCAAACGCGTTCCCCCACAATGCGAATGTACAATTAAGATTAATTGGTCCGTGTGCAGCGTACCGTGATAGATGATAGACACAGAAATAATGTCTCGAGTACCATCTCGCCGCAACGGTATATTACAACTCGCGCTATTATGTATAAACTGCAGGATGTTTGGAGAGTGGATATAGCGGAGAAAGAGTATAAATCATAATTACGAGCTTCGCGCGCATAGCAATATAAGTAAAGCCGCCCATCAAACTCTTAATGTCGGCTATCACGACGGCAGAAATCAGACCGACAGTTTAGAAGACGCTGTCTGGGCCCGCGTGCCACTTGGGTGAGCAGCCAGTCCGGATAATTCTATTTCGGTTCTCTCTCTCTCTCGAAACGCGCCACACTCCACTGTCAATGCGGAAAACTAACATCGAACGCGCCAGGTAAAGGGGAAAAGATAACAGAAAAGGAGAACTCCATGTGAGAAATTTCCTATCTCCCTCCACCGTGGAAGTGGCACGGAACGAAAACACGTTTCGAAAACGATCGTCGAAAGATCGGCGCGCGGAATCCGCGAGCACGGCCGAGAGGGAAGGACGACGTGGCGGTGCTTGGGTACTCACGTTACTTTCGGCCCGGCGATTACGGCTTATTGCAGTCGTCTAATAACGGAGGATTGTTTTCTGCAAAAGACGAGGCGAGGCGGGGCGAAGCGCGGCCGTTGTTCCGAATTATTCCGCGCCTTTGGACCTGCAACGGGAAGCATAAAATGAAATTAATGTCGTAATAATCGCGCCGCCGCATAACGTTAAGTCGGCAAAGCCGCGCCCTTGAGACGCGGTTAATTCCACAATAATTGTACTACACGGCGAATTATCGCGATTGTATTACGCGCCTCGCGATACGCGCGCGTGGACAGGTTCTCGGTGTAACGGCGGAAACGGAATCGCTTTAATACGCAGTCTTGTATTATACAAAGTGATTCGGCAGACAACAATAATGTCTATGACATGTTTAGGGGAAAAGAAAAGAAAAAGTTTCTACAAACGCAACTGTATATGTAGCTGTCGTCAATAAACTCTTTTCAATTATAATGTGGTTAAAAAAAGGAAGCAGCTGTCGCCGACAAATTCCATTTAATTATAATTTAGATTAAAAAAAGAGGAAATTCCTATAAACGCAATTACGGATGTAGCTGTCGCCGATAAACTCTATTGAATTGTAATCTGAATAAAAAAGTAAAAGAAAAATTATATATATACATAACATACATACAGTACCAGTCAAAATTAGTTCGTTTTTAGGTTTTCTGATAACTTTCGTCAAAGTACGTCGAATGTGCTCAAAATTTTACTCGATAACAGGCAGGCAAAGGGATGCACCTTGTACACGAAGGGTAATAAAATTTGACAAAGTACACCGTGATTCTCGAATTTTCCATTCGCGCACTTTAAAACTAGTTGTGCTCAAAAAATCGAAAGGCGATATACTTTTGGCCAGTACTGTACACGTGTATTTATAGAAAACGTCTCGATTTATTTATACTGCAGTTTAAAATTCAAGGAATATTCCCTTGTTTCCTTTTAAATTGCTGTGAATCAAAATGTGCGCTCAATGCGAGCTTGAAAATCGGCATTACACCTTGGCTTTCGCTTTCTTCAACAAGAAAAACGTGTATGTAGGTGAAAAAAAATAGGCTCGATGCGCTGTTGAACAATTCTTTCAGATTTGATCGTACCAAAACCCCTTAACCGTGCGAAAAAACGCCGCACGCAAATGCTTCATCAGTCGACATTCTCATCGCCCATTTAGCGTTAAATGCGGCAACCTGACTCTCATCTTATGCCCGCGCTGAATGCGATCCTCCCGATAGACTAGCGGAACTCGTGTGAGCTCGGCTTATCTTCCGCAATGATCGCGGAAAAAAACGGTTGCGCATTCACCGGCACAGGTAAATTTCTTTCGTCGACTTCCGAAAAAATTGCGCCCATGTGCGCGATCGTATCGCACGCGGGCTCAAGGAACGCATGAAACGCGCGTACACGATGAGAATTTTCTCTTAAAATTATGTAATCGTGGAACAACTTGGCACTTCGAAGAATTTTATAAGTTTACAATTATTAGTAGAGAATGTATGGTAAGATTAAAAAAAAAACTTCGAAATGCCACGTTGTCCCACGATCGCATAGTTTTCAGGATAAATTTCACGAAAAAATTCTGTCCCCGTGTGCATACATTTCGGATGTATACAAGGTGTCTCGGTATCACCGAGTATTTTTATCTACAATTTTTAGTTGGTGTTTCTTCACTTCGTCATCTTATATAAAGGAAAGTCTCCTATTATGAGATAGGGATCCTAATGTGGAATAGTGGGGTTTCGGTTAAATTAAGGGGATGCTGGAGTGATTCTGCACTTTTGCACCTTCCTAACCTAGAAACTATCAGTTCGCGGAAACACTTGTGTAATATACAAATTAAATGACTTACGTGTACAGATCGAAAGCAGCTTGCTATTCCGGCTAAATGAAAGAACAATATGGCATCACTGAAACTAAGTTTGTAAGTCTGATAAGAAATAATAGTGAGTGACACACACATACAGTACATGTGGTATGTGTGTTGCTCACTATTAATTTTTATTAGACTTACAAACTTAGTTTCAATGATGCCACATTGTTCTTTAATTTAGCCGGAATAGCAAGCTGTTTTCGATCTGTACACGTGAGCCATTGAATTTGTATATTACACAAATGTTTCCATGAAACAGACAGTTTTAAGTGCAAAAGGTGCAAAAGTGCAGAATCACTCCAGCATTCCCTTTTCCACCATGAATTTGTTGCTCTTGGAGCGAAATCTGTTTGGTAGAAAATTCATTGTTAGATCGTGGGATCGTTGCAAAAAAGATTTGTGATTGAATTTGGGTGCTGAAAATCTGCCATCTCATAATAGAAGACTCTCATCTACCATTGTAATAAATTTCGAATTCTATCGAGTTTAAATTAATATTATATAACTTCGTGTCAAGAGATCCCGCGTGAGAAAAGGCGAGGAAATGACATGATGTAAAATCGCGAAAATGCAGAAGTATACGTGGTTAACGTAAAATATTTAAAGGGTATTTAAAACTGGTTTAACCGTCATTTAAATATCACGTCGTCACGTTCGCAATCAGCCGAGTTGGCTCCACTCTCTTCGGCCGTAACGACCTAAAAGAATGAGCTAGGGAGAGACGATTGTTTCTCCGTGTTCAATGACTTGTCGTGAGTTATAATGGCTCGCTATAAAAACCGATGAGTATCATTTATGATACCCGAGGACCCTAGGAGCGCGCACATTTGTCCGCACGGCAGGATGTTACCGCGTTCGTTTTCGCGACGACGACGAATCGCCACAGACAGCACCGTCGACAGCGTCGTCGTTTCCACCTACCGTCTCTCGTTTAAACGAAACACGTCCGCTCCGATACCAGACCCACCGAGCAAAGGCGAGGAAATATTCGCGCTCCGCACGTCGTGAAAACAAAAAGAGATCAGCGGAAGGAAAACAAAATCGCACAGAGAGAAGGTCCATAAAGGAAGAGAATACAAAGGTTTGTGTGTGAGAAAGAGGAAGAGAGGGGGGGGAGTGTGAGTAAAGACACGAAGAGAGAGAGAGAGAGAGAAAGAGAGAGGAGAGAGGGGGGAGAGAGAGAGGGAGGGGGACGAAAAACAGAGGGAAAGAGTGAAAGCGAGATAACGAGCAAGTGGGAGAAGAAATGGAAACAAAAGGCGAGAGGGACCGGGGGGGGGGAGGGGGGGGGACGGCGGAAGGGAGATGAGGGCTGCGGGCGAATGACGTTGATGAAATGCTTCTCAGCGGCGAACATGTAACGCGACCTCGGCGGATCGAGATAAACGCATTCGCGAGTCGGATTCCAGCACCATCCCCCTTCCCCCTATTATCTTCCCTTCTTCTACCGTCCCCCTGCCCCCACGACACCCTCGCCCACCGCCTCGCCGAATAGCACTGCATTCGCACGACGGCTCTTCCTTTAATCCATTCGAGCTTTATCTCATTGACGAGATAGTTGGCTCGCCGAGATACATCCGAATCCACCGGTATATACACTCTCTCCGGTCAGTCGGAGAGCGCGCGCGCGCGCGCGCCTACGATCGTTTTAATCAGTGGTTCGGATCGACTCGATTGAAATCGGCCCGAGCGCGATTGAGGCCGGGCGTCCCGCCACTACGCTCCACTCTACGTAAAACTGAAATCGATACCGTTCGGTTTGCTCACCGCAAAGCTCGCGGCGGGATTTCGCGCGCGCGAAACGTGCGAAGCACCGTAAAGTCAGAGCGACAGAGGAACAAGAGTTAAGCGCGGAGAAAAATCGACGAACCCAAAAAGAACGGACCCGGAACGGACGCCGCAAACGCCGCAAAGAGAGATCTCGACAATCGTAACGCCTTCCTGTCGAACAATTTTTACCGAGTGATATCGCAAAATACTAATTCCGAGGTTATTGAAGATTCCGCGTGTGCATCAAGTCATTTCCCGTATCCCATTGATACGTATAAAGTGCGAATAAATTATTTGCATTTCTTTTCGTATTTTAATGATCGTTCGCAGAAAACGAGCTATTGCAGGGAGGGAGGGAATCGCTAGTTAAAATGTTGTCTCACATATTACATGATTTTGTTTGATTTCACACGATTTCATTATATTCAAAATAATTTTCTTGTAGGCACGCTTAAAAATATGACGCTGTTAAATCTCAAAGAGCCGTTAGATTTCCTCAAAACATTATATTTTTTTTTACTTTATTAATAAGTATTTGCTTGTAGAGGTAATTTCAATTGAGACTGTGGTATTCGGTTAGGTAGAAAACGTGTTTCCTTGCTTGCCACTTTTCCCACTAGTCTCACCGCGGTCTTAACGAGAAGTAATTTGTGTATTTGTATCTCCTGTTTATTGTTTTAAATTTGCGCACCAAAGTATATCAACGTTTCAACTCACTGTTCTTCTAACAGCATTAACTTCGGTCGTATTATATAAAGAATAATAGGCGTTTATACAAGGTGTTACGTAATACACGCCTCACCTCTTCTTTACTGATAAAGCGGACTAGACTGAGTCGAAAAGTTCTGTACCATTTTCCAATTTTCGCAATAGTTAACGAGTTATTAATTACTAAAAATCGCTGTCTTAGCCCGGCCGTCTCGCGATCGGCGTTGCTAGGCGCGCGGCAAGGGCTACGTATAATAAACAACTCCCCGCGCGCCAATCGTGGGACGGCCGCGTCTCATCGCGAGCCAAGACAGCGAGTTTTAATAATTAGTAACTCGTTAACTATTGCGAAAATTGCAAAATGGTAGGGGACTTTTCGACTCAGTCTAGTCCGCTCTATCCGTAAATAAGAGGTGAGGCGGATATTACGTGACACCCTGTAGATATGAACCACAGTATATATTTGGATATTCGCTAAAAGAAATCAGTTCTTTGGGACAATGAAAATAAGCTGAGAAAATGTTCCAATTTAATGTTTATTGTCTACTCTCTGAAAGTCAATCAGTGGATTATCACTGAAAACAGTGAATAGTCACTGATTCACAGTCAACTATACCACTGCAATTTTCAGTAGTATACTTATAAATGCGAATCAGCGATTGTTCACTGTTTTCCAGTGATAATTCATTGATTGACTTTTAGAGAGTAACAAACGAAGAAACTTGAAAATGAAGACGAACCGATTGCATGGGAATTGCGTAAGGATTTCATAATAATTTCTCGGGCATCGCCGCATGATTACATTAAGTGGTCACCTCCTCGAGCTGTTGCATTTCCGCATTTAATCACGCTCTAGTCTGTTTTCTGCATGCGCGTGAAGAGATCGACGCGGCGCGGAATTTTGAATTCGACGACACCGAGAACAGTGAATCGATAAGAAGTGCGCACACGGGGAAAGGTATTGCTGATTCCTCGGCGTTACACCGTGCGCATACTAATACGTTCATTCTTATTTATAAGCCGCGACATAGGTAACGCGGCGAGCCTACGTAATACAGAGATTCCCGTCTGAGACGACGATTGGACGGCCCGCTTCGACTCGTTTCGAACTATCGCGTTAACACGAGAGGGCGGGGAAGAGAAAGGGGCGAGGAGAACGGAGGTGAGCGCCGACTTTCGAATGAAGGAATTAAGCGACTCGGTGTAAGCGAGAGAAGGAGGAGTGCAGCTTCCGCGGCGTGTTCCTCGGGCTTATCGCCGAAAGTTCCAACCCGCGAGCTCGTTTTCTCCTCCTGAGATTTGCTTAATGAGAAAAGTGAATAGAACCGTAACTGTGGCTGCGCGCGCTACCGAAAGAAGCAGACGAGCAGCCCCCCTGCCGTCTCCCCTAACCGTCGGTCGACCGGCATCTTCGAACCGGCTGTATTCCCTGTCGGAGCTACGGTCATTCCGCTTTTCCCCCCCCGTGTAGAAAAACCATCCCCCTTCGGGCGACCCTGCGCCGCCGCTCTTTTTCCACGATCTTGCCACCGTACGAGCTTACACCGATAAGCCCCACGCTCCCCGAGGAATTCTCGCAGAGGTTTATTCGACAGTCCGCCTCGTACACGTCACGTGCGAGTATGCGAGTGTACACATAAATTGTGTTTTTTTCGAAGGAACGGACAAGTTTGTACGGGAAACGTGCTGACGTTCTTATCGCATGGATTTTTTCCTTCTCTCTGCCTGGGTTTGTCAATGAGCGCCTGGAGATACAGAGTACTGTTTAGGAATCTTTCTTAGATAAAGAGAAATAGAAGTTCAAAGTTAATCTCGCAGTTCTGCGAGCAGAATTTTATACAGAAAAAATGCTCGCTTTTTCATCGTTTTTCGAATGATATTTGATCTGAATTATACACATTTTTGTGTAACTTTTATTTATCTACGAAAGGAGAGTTTGCTTACTGTCACCAATGATTAAAAATTGAGACGAGAAACTTATTGTCAGTCCAACTGGCTAGTTACTTTATTAGTTTACTACATTACTGCAGTAGTAAACTAATAAAGTAACGAGCCAGTTGGGCTGACTATAAGTTTCCCGTTTTAAATTTCATTTATCTGTTAATGTAAATTTATCTCCTACCTCCCAAAATGAAATATTCTTATTGTATTTATATAAATTCTTACAGAAATAAAATACCGAATCCTAAAATATCGATAGAAAATATAATCTACAATGTAGAAGAAGGAATAAATCCTTTAGTCATCTACACGGAGAGAATTTTCTCTTAAAATTTACCAGGAAAATCAGGTAATCATGGGACAATGTGGTATTTTAGAGAACTGTATGAGAGTTCTTGGAAATGTTACCATACATTCCATTAGTAAAATGTATACTAAAGCCAACGGCATACTAGTTTTCCTACTGGATTGCTTACGAACCTCTGCATCCTTATTGGTTCTCACTTTTAATTATTTTACATTCCCTTTAAATTATTTTACATTCAGGTTAAACAAACAATACCAGTTGACGACTTTCAGTCTTTTTATAACGATTTATGGTGTATCTCACAGTACTATAAAGACATTTTACTATTTATGCGATTTGTGTTTTATTTTTCCATCCTCAGAGAGTAATTGTATTTTCAAACGTTTAGCTAAATCCAACTCGCACGTTTTTGGCATTTCCGTAGTAAAATAATATTATTCTTTAGAGTAAGCCACTATAAGTTGGAGATTATTAAGCACTGTGCACACTTGGAGCGTCCGCAGAGAAAACTAAATACAAGCAAAATTCCAGTTTACTACCATAAACGTTTCGCGACTTGCCCTTGCGTGTTTATGATGCGGTGTTTTGTTCAGGTTATTCAGTTTATGCCGATACGTAACAATATACAAAATGGTTGGTTAGTCAGAAGAAGTTACATTTCTAAGAATCGAGGGTGTGGCAAATGCTTTTGGTCAAAGTAGTAGAATGTATGGTCAAATTTTAAAAAAACTCGCAAAATTCTTCGAAATGCCACGTTGTCCGACGATTAGATGATTTTCCAGGTAAATATTAAGAGAAGATTCTCTCCGTGCGGGTGTATTAAAACAGTGGAGGAAAGAAAGAACGGAATTTACCGAGAATAATCTGATATTTATGAGTGATAAAAGCGCGATTGGATTGTATAAATTTTTTGAATTTAACGTACGAAACATTTTAATCAGATAGATGTAATAAAAACATGATTTGTTTACATTGCTGAAACACATGTACATTATGCTCTCCATTATGCAGGGCAATTGAGGATGGGGGCCGGCATGGATAATCGAGAAACGCGCGCAATCCAAAGCACATACCGTACTTTATTGAGGCACAAACAAACATTACTGTATAACTGTAATTTATTCGTGATATGCATAAATACACGCCCGGCGATGCTTACGAGTGGACGTTTAATACGTTCACGTAAATAATTTGCGATTTTCGTTTACCTCTGGGACTTGGTAATGAATCATTTTGTCCGGGCACGTTATTTCTCATCTTCGTCATTAGTCATTAGCAATTTACGATAATGCATGGATAACCTGCAAATAGAATAATACCAAACACGGGTAATCCGGTGCACGCTGAGCGTGCATATTTCCGATACGACGCTATTTTCAACTTTACGCCCGTTGCCTTACTCTCGTATCAAGAAGTTGCTTAACCCTAGACAAGTGAACCGAATAAACTGATTTTATTGACCGCCACAGAGTCGACATTCAATTATAAAAGAGCTCATTGTTTATTTATTTTACCGCTCTCCCGCGAGAGCATTTTCGATGTATCTTATTTGCTTTTCAGGTCAATTTGCAAAAATTCGTTTAGCACGTGAAAAAAATCCGGATAATAAAGTCAGCTAAACTAAGCTCCCGAGGTTTACAAGATTCAACCCATTCGTTTGACTGATATACTGCTGGGGATTGATTTACAGGCGACCTCACATAAAATGTAACAAATATTTCTTTCGGGGACCCTTGAAAATAGAGCCTGTATCTTCCCTATTCTAGATCTCGCTTCTTTTAACGCAGGTAGAGTAACGGTCACTCAACTTGCCGGGGAAAGGGATTGGGTGTCTTCGTTGTCCTTTCCGTGGGAAATTTTGGTATTTTAAATTATCAAATATGAATCTTCGAAATAATTTCCTTCGCATGGAAATATTTGCCAACGATTGTATATCTTTCCAGTAGTCAGTATATTATTATTATTATTATTATTGGTAGCTCTAAAACTACACATGCTAGTTTCAAACTTAATAAAGATTGAAAGCTGAGGTACGTCTTTGATAAATGCACAATTCTCTAATGACAGTAATTTGACGTGAACGCGACTTTGTCAAATATGAAATGCAGATAAAATCATATTAATATATAAATATCCTCAAATCCTTGGCAAAATGTCTTATCTGATCAATCCAATACTTCATTCGTAGCTGCATATATGGACAGTACGGTATTACTCCATTCATTACGAATTTATTTCATAAGAAAAGATAATCTCTTTAATCATAACAATTTATAATAATATCTCTAAAAAATATTCAGGTGCGTAAAGAAATGTATTCAATTTATAACTTAAATACAAACAAGAACAGAACCCGAATCTTAGGTCCGGGCAAGCTGGAGGCAGCCTAATAATTTTTTAATCTAATATGTGAATTTATTCGATTCAATTAATTTTTTTCTCAATTTATTCCAATTCATTTAACTTTTTAAATTTTACTAGTCTTTTTAATTGATTGAGAAATTTAAACGCACATTGGTTCGATCTATTTTCATTCTTCTTCTTACAATTAGCTTAGATTTCGCTTCTACTTCAACTATTCATGGCACTATTCGCAAAGGCATTATTCGCAAAGGCGCGTATATATAAATGTGTATGGATGTATGCGAACGCCCGTAGTGCGATGAGTTAGGTCTGTGGGTTTGCGAAACCTAAATGACTGTGCAGATCAGTCATCTCTGCGGGACTGATTTATTTCACCTCCAACCTCCAACTTTTTACGGCTATTCTAACGGCGCTAATACTTTGACATTCTCGTTGCCTAATTTCGCAATCCTGATAGATTTATGTTACACACGTTTATCTCGCCATTTATACGTACACGTGTGTACTTCCATTCACGTTACTTCAATATGTTTATATAAGAACAATAATTAAAATTGCTAAAAAACATACAAAACATAAAAAATGTTTCGTCAATATTCTCTGGGCATATACGTTTCTATGCGCGTGTGATATAATAGCATACATATGTATATATTGTAATATATATTGTACATATACACACTGAACAGCACTTTTACAAATAAAAAGTCGCTTTTATTACTAAAATTGAAAATTGTTTACAACTTTCATGAAAATAAATTAGTATTTCCCAGCTATATGAATAAAACATTTTTTTTATTCAATTTAGCGCGGTGTTTTTTTTACCCGTATTAAATCTTCTAAAACCTGAATTCCATTTTTTAAACTTTTTTACAACAGTCATTTTTATTCGCACACGAAAAGTCGTGATTCTCGTTTACACCGTACGAGGAGCAAGAGAGGCAAACGCACGTCTTAGAATGGAGAATTATTTTACAAGTCCCCGAAAGTAAAATCCAAATCTTTCTACGACTGAATGAGGACGAGTTGAAAATGTGTACTTTTCCGCGGAAAGGGACCTGACAGGTACAAATTTTCTAGTTTACAGGGTTTGGAAGCTCATAAAGAGCTCGTAACTCTTTGTTTCCTTTTTTTTTATTTCAGCTGGCTGAGAGGGCCAGAGCTGAATAAGGGTAAGGTTGTTGAATGCGAGTGGTGTATGTGGCAGAACCCTTCCTCGCTTCATTACGGGCACTGTGTAGTGTTGGCAGGTCGAATCGCGTAAGAGGGACATTAGGTTTCGCGCGGCTCGCTCCACGCACACAGAACACTCGGAGAATAGTGCGGGCTCGGTGATTCTGCCCGTCTAGTTTATCGATCGTCCGTCGAATAAGCTGCGCGAAAGAGAGCGAGAGCGCGAGAGAGAGAGAGAGAGAGAGAGAGAGAGAGAGAGAGAGAGAGAGAGAGAGAGAGAGAGAGAGAGAGAGAGAGAGAAGCCGAAATGGAGAAAGATAGAGAGAGAGAGCTTTGTGCGAACACGTGATTACCGATGTTAACCCCGTCTGTTTTCAGATACGCGCGGCGCCGCTGATAGCGTGACGTAACGCCGGTGTAACGCATCGGCGCTAAATTATTTCACGCCCCGGCCTCCACAGTCCCGTCAATTCTTAATTTCGCGTTTGATAAATCCTAGTGTAGATGCGTGTAACGATAGCGACTCCCCCCCCTCCCCCGATTCGCGATTATAACTAATCTGATTCCGGTGCCTGGCGCGCGGCGAGACTGCGAACGACACGCGAGAAAGAAATAAAAATGTTTCGCGCCTCGCGCAGCACCCGCGCCGTACGCGTGCGCGCAAGATGAAAGATTCAGCATTGCGAGCGGTGCTACACCTCGGACTTCTGCAACACGCACCACTTTGAATTACAGCAGCGACGTACAGCCACTTTTACCATTACGTGCGCATTTGTGTGATTCAAAGAATTAGAAATTGCGTGGTTGTAAAAAAAACGCCCGCGGGACGAAAAATTGTAAAATGTCAGATACAATATACGTATTTTCCGTGATTTTAATAACACCGATTTTATTTGATAATCATATTTGCGAAAATATGAATAATAAAAACGTAATAATGAACGTGTCAAAATTTTTTAATTGATATAACTAATGTCAACAGATGCTTATACGCTTTCCCATCCTATCTGACTTTATTAAGCGCTAATATTCTGGTGAAAGTTCAAAGAATTCGCTTCTATAATATTACAAACAATATAAAAAAAAGTCATAAAATAATGATAGACTGTTTATTGCAACGAATATTACCACATGCCTCGATTGAATGATCGAACTGGTGGACGCCCGCCTAGGGAGGTCAAGGTTCAAATCCTGGCTGAGGTAAAGTTTTCGCAATAAATTTAAAAATTAAAATCATTTAGGGCCGGTTTTTCCAACTTCTTGGTAAGTTAACTAATAGGTAAAAGTACATGTCTGATCTTTGTCTGATTTAAAGGAGAAACGAAGACGTACGTATGATGTATGTAACTATTAGTTAATTTACCAAGCGATTGGAACAACCGGTCCTAAGACACAGACATCCTGTCTTGGCTGTCATATCCTTCAAATTGTAATTTCCCATTAGAGGCTTGGAATTTCATTGTCCAAAATAAAAAATTCTTTAATGTTCGGTCATAGACAAAAGAAAAGTCCAAAGTTTCTCACGTTTAACATTTCAAATATTTGTTACGAAATACAATTATCTCGAAGGACATAAATGTCCAATAGTTTTTCACGGTTTTATTTCGTTAATCTAGTCTAACGTTTCCTCAGTCTGAAAACTTTTCAGAAACACCGTATATACGGACAGTTGCTAACTGTATGTAGCGGGTTACGTGTAACAGAATTTTCAGGCGACCGCGTGGCGCAACTAAAACGCCAGCGACAGCTTTTAATTGAAGCTGGTTTTGTCAGGCGAGATATCGGAATTAATCGCGAAGGTTGTGCCGCGCTAACGAATGGACGGACGTCGTGTTAGATCACTCAACGGATAATGGATAAATCGATAAAATGCTCCCCATGGCGTTGACACGCTTTCCCTCTTTCGCGCCATATTCGCGGTGCTCCCTGCTAAACCGAACTGCGTCTGCAAATCGCTAATGCAATTTGCAACTCGTGCTGCGCTCTTACATTCTAACTTTAACACCTTTATAAAGTTGACGTTCTATTTTGAGAATTTCGTTGTAACTGATAGGTCTCTCGCCTGCCTTCCAGCGCTCTAAAATTCCCGGTAGATTGAAAGCAAGGCGTGTAGCAATTAAATATACAAAACAGGGATCTTTAACGTCACGGAATGTCAATTTTTACTCGAACAACACTATCCAAGCGTGCAGTACATAACAGATAAAAAGACGAATCAAATTTATCAATAACGTATTGCGGAGTCTATCTGAAAGATGCTTCGCGTATTTGTTAACACATTTTGTACAGTCTCTTTCCATAATTTGAGGTTCACAGTAAGTCTACTCTCTGGCGGCGCTTTGATCTTTTCAGTTCCGATCACGTGGCATTTCGCCATGTTTTTGGTCAGAATCCAGCGGCGCGCACAGTGATGGACAGAATAGCTACTTTTCATAGTGAGTTTAAGAAAAATCTTCTCCGAGGAATATTTTACTCGATGGCCATTCCGAAACCATTCTGGGCGTTTCCAATATATTTTTCAAGTTCCTGAACTCATTTAAAAAAAAGTGTCGTAACTATTCTGTCCATCGCTGTACAGTGCTATTTATTAATGCCTCAGTTTTACTAGGATTCACATTTTCGTAATTTTTATTCCCATCTTTCCATCTATGAGTTTCAGGCTGTAGTACACACATATTTCTATAGAAGTGTGTGGTAGTACAGTGATGGACAGAATGGTCGCGACACTTTTGTTAGGTTACGTTCCAAAATCTTCTCCGAGGACTATTTTACTCGATAGCCATTCCGAAAATATTTTGAGCGTTTCCGATATATTTCACGAGTTCCTGAAGTCATTTAAAAAAAAGTGTCGCAACCATTCTGTCCATCACTGTACAGTGCTATTTATTAATGCCTGGACCTCAGTTTTACTAGGATTCACATTTTCGTAATTTTTATTCCCATCTATCCATCTATGAGTTTCAGGCTGTAATACACACAGACTTCTATAGAAGTGTGTGGTAGTACAGTGATGGACAGAATGGTTGCGACACTTTTGTTAGGTTACGTTCCAAAATCTTCTCCCAGGACCATTTTACTCGATGGCCATTCCGAAACCATTTTGAGCGTTTCCGATATATTTCTCGAATTCCTGAACTCATAAAAAAAGTGTCGCAACTATTCTGTCCATCACTGTACGGTGCTATTTATTAATGCCTGGACCTCAGTTTTACTAGGATTCACATTTTCGTAATTTTTATTCCCATCTATCCATCTATGAGTTTCAGGCTGTAATACACACAGACTTCTATAGAAGTGCGTGGTAGTACAGTGATGGACAGAATGGTTGCGACACTTTTGTTGGGTTACGTTCCAAAATCTTCTCCGAGGACCATTTTACTCGATGGCCATTCCGAAACCATTTTGAGCGTTTCCGATATATTTCTCGAGTTCCTGAAGTCATTAAAAAAAAAGTGTCGCAACCATTCTGTCCATCACTGTACATACATACAACCTGAAACTCTGTGATTTGTATAGATGAGAAAAATGATGATAAAAATGCAGATCTAGGCATTAATGAATAGTACTGTACATACAATCGAAGCTACACCACAAAATATACAACTTTTCTCTTATTGGTTAGGCCAAAAATGACGGATGCGCGGAAGGAATCAACGCAAACCCAAACGAATGACGGAGTGGACTAGTCATATTATGTCGATGCTGTCTTTATCTCGTATTCTTTTCAGAAAAAAAGCTTCAGTTTTGCGATACGCTAATGCGAGAGCTCGGCTCTCGCTGTAATGAAATGACGAAAGAGTTCGCCGCACGTCGACGAGTCATGTGTACTTTCGTAGCCGCGATAATGTACCACGAGAAGCAATTAAGTCGAAACACAGCCGATCAGGACGAACGGATGATATCGGTGGTCGCGCATACGGGGAACGGAACGCTCGGGAGAAATGGCGCGGAGGGGAGACAGAGAGGGGCACAGGAAGGCAGATAGGAAATTGCTTCGAGCAGACACTCGCTCACAATACCATCGGGGCAACAGGGATGTACTGGGGCGTGTGCGTGCGGGTGCAACGCACCGTAACCCCCGTTGCGCGCACCGGACCTGTGCAGAAATTTTGTTACGTCATTATCGAGGGCAGCTGCACAGCACGTTTGGGCACGGTGAGGAATATCGTAATCTACCGTGTGTTGCCAAGGAAAACAAAGATAGCGCAGCGTAATACTTGGGATTGTTTGGACGGTGTATGCCCACGCACCTCACCCATTCTCATTTAACGGCCCGAAATGAGCCAGCGGATTTGGCTTGCGGCTTTACATCCGAAATTTCAAACTGCACAGGGAATATCATTTAAATAAGATAGTTGCAACGGTAATCCTTGGTACAATCAATACGTGCGAAAACCAAAATTTTTACAACGATTGTGTAATGACAAAGGCAAAACGCTTCAACGTGTAAAATAATTATGATGTTAAAATGGCAAAGTTATAATTAAAAAAAAATTGCAAAATCCGAAAATAAGATATTTTGCGAAAAATTATTAGAGAAAGGTCCTCTATTACGAGATAGGATTCTAATGTGAGATAATAGGTTTTCAACGTCAAATCCAATCTTTTTTCGCAACGATTACGCGATCTAACAATCAATTTTCCACTAAACACATTTCACTCCAATGACAATAAATTCATGGTGAAACCAAGAGATGATGCCTATTAATTTAGCAGAAACTCCGCTATATCATATCTGCTAACAGAAGACTTTCCTCTACTGATATTTGATATCAAGGATGAAATCGTATCTCATATAGAATATATAGAAGTACAAAAATAGAACACGCCTTATTAATATGTTAATTAAGAGAAATTAGCACACAAAACAATGGTGGTAATTTCCTATGATGTGCAAAATATCTAAAGAAAGGATAATTTCATTTTCTTTTAATCTTTACCGTAATAAAAGATCTAATTTCCACATCCCCCTTCGTACATAATCCACCTTTATTTATGGTATGGCATATACATACAGCGCATATGCATATGGAGATGTATGCATGGATTAGTGCCATACATAAAATAATGTTTCTCAAAGGAGAAATAACACTTGCGTGAGAACTGATCCGATAGGACACAGATGGTCCTAATCTTTTTCCACGACCAAAAAAGAAAACATCTAAACTCCGTCGGGAAAATCTAGTTTCACGTGTAAAAAAATCCACGTCGGGTGTATCCCAGGATTAATTTTAAATAATTTTACAACGGTGCGTAAACGAGATTTCGAATATCGATGATTGAAGAATTTCGAGCTTGTTTACCGTTTCTTCTTGTACAGCCATCGATCAGGTTTTTGCTCGCATTTTTCCCCCGTGGAGTCGATTCATAAGCGACTCGCCTTGCTTATCGCGATATTATTTGCGCTAAATCGAGTGAACAGACACCATTATTTCATTTTCGACCAACAGCTACGTTTAATATTCATTTAAAGCCGGATAATGCTACATTAAGATTACATATTTCGAGAGCTGGTACGCGATATACGTTGTACACATGTATAATAAATATGCTAACAACGTAAAATAATGAAATCCATTTATTCGCTTTTCGAACTTCAACTAAAATGATTATAGTGTTAAATCAGACACTGTATCCACCTGTTGTTCTTGATATTTTCAAAACAACACAACGAATAATTTAGTCAACCCGAACGCTTTTTGTTGACGGCGGGATATTTTATGCCCGGCATACAAAAACAAATTCAACAATATCGTATTTTAAGTCGACAACCAGAATAGCAAGAAACACGTTGTTACAATGCACAAAATCGTGAAATAATTACATCGCTTTAATTATATATATATTTTTCTAGTAGCAATTATGAATATTTGTTACATCGATAATCTTCTTACTTCTCTCATTAGCAAACAACGAGCTGTAATCAGTAATTAACGAAGTATATAATTTGCCGTTGGTTTCGCGCCTAGCACAATTTGTTGGTCAGTTGTTAATAAAACAGGGGCAGCTCGCACATCCTCGGCCCTTCGCCGATCCTGCGGTTAGCACTCGCATGTGCGACACCGCCGCCGCCGTCGTTAGTTCCACGAGAATTCGTGTCGCGGTACGGTAATAAAGTTTTCCGTCGTATTCAGAAGTGCTTCGAGCCCCCCCCGAAGCTGCCATTATTCTTGCGCCAAGGTTCGCGTCATCCATCATACGGCGCTGGGGTGCATCGCAACGCTGTGGCGCACCCACACAGGAGGACGCGGCCGCACGGACGTGCACCGGCACACCAGCGGCTAAGAACAAAGCCGGCGGCAAATGACAGCAGTAATTTTCGCAAACTGTTGTGGGACGCGCGGCTGAGGCATTCTCTCCGGGCAATGGCAATGCGCGCATCCCGCGCCGTTGCTGTTGTACAGCTCTCCCCCGCTGCCGCGAATCCCATTCTACCTGCGCACCAGAACGAAGTGCATTCGTTCGAGGCCGCGCTCGGCGAGAATCGCAATCGAACGGCGAATCGCGCGCCCGATTGACCGTGCAATTTTTCGTGCGCCGCGCGGATTGGATCGAGATTTTTAAAAGTATTAAAAAGTTCAGCCGTAATGTTTGTACCGGCGAACATTTGCGAGCGTTTCGGTGCCGCAGAGGATTGGTACACGCGTGGATATTTCCTTGCGAGCGAATCTAGAAAATATTATACGTCCCGTCACATCGCGGATGTTCATTAAGAGGATTTTTGCGTCATTTTGAAGCTCAAACGGTCGGTTAAAAAATTTCCCGAAGAATTTTTCGATATCCACGAAAAGTTGACGGGTAATATAGCATATGGGAGTCTCGCCGCGCGTCGTGTGTCGCATAAAATCTCCAATTCCCTTTGAATTCTATTCGAAATCGCCATGCGAAAACCGTCCGCTGCACTCAAACCGTTTCCACTACGCCTGGTTTAAAGCAGGCGAGATTGGATGGAGAGTCAACCCGTGAGAACGGCCGATCATGGCTTGCGGATATCATTCTCTTTAATTTAACTGCAATTGTCCCGCGAGGTTCGTTGATATTTACGAAAATAGTCCGCCTCGTATTCCCGTTCCAAGTGCGAAAGATAAGCTGAAAAAGTGCCACGGTAACATATAAGGAATACGAGAGAAGAAATTTTTCTATTTCAGCTTTCGTGAGCTATTAAATCACCAGAAAGGTCAAATCCACTTTATGGTTTTCCGAGCTATTAGTGGACTTTATTGGTATCGTATCTTCCACATTTACCCGTGATAAATATTTGAATTCGATATCACGATGTTGCTAAATTGATCGAATTTTGTATCAACAATTCAGAAATTGCAAATAGGTACGAGAGTAAAGAACGATTGAATTACCGGGTTTGTGGAAAGAATATCCTATAATACACGTGTGTAAAATATACGTTTTTTTTATATCATAATAACAAAATTGATCTCTTTTACGGGTATATTGATCATTTTTTTAGGAGCTATTGAATTTTCTGTTGCAGATTCCGTGCGAATTGCGCTTTTCTCGATGGAAATTTAAATCGAGCTACAGGATTATGAGACGTTGAAGAATTTTCACTGTCACTTATGGCTGAGAAAATTTCGAGGGGCATTCTTTGGGCATTAGTGGATGTTACTTGGCCTTGCTGGGGCATTATAAAAAATCGAAAAAGATAAAACAAGATGAAAAAGGTAATAAGATTAAGTAATGCCCAGTGGGTATTTTTTGTTTACATTACATATAGTAGCATTGGTGTACATGATTTTGGGTAGCGGTTTTCCCCTCGAAAAGTTTATATTAAAGTAACTTTTTGTTAATTAATGATTTACTCAGAAATGCACTCAAGTGCAGATTGCTCCTCTCAGTAAACGTACATAGAACATGTCCGAGACTAATTGTAAGAACGATTAAGAGTCAATAAAGAATAAAAGAATAGTGTTAGTTTAACGCAGAGATGTCTATCGAGATTCGATACTATCGATTAATCGATGTCTTTGTTTCAACCCCAATGTGAAAATATCGAATTAAAAACCACGAATAAAATATCGAATGAACGCTTTCGAACAACTTAAATAAGTTTAATTATGTAGAGAAGCTTGCATATTTGTACATACATAAGGAAATCGTCCAATCATGATGCAGTTAGAGATGCGTTTATATGATTGGCTGTGTTTGACGTCCCTGTTTATCGTTGCGACCTACAAACGTGCCACTTGTCTACACCTATCTACACTAAAAAAGAACCCGCGGCATTGGCACTTGGAAAACGAATAGACTTATTGGCTGATCTGCTAAAACCTTCTACTTGATGTGCGTATTAAATAACCTTCCCTATACTTTTCGTTGTAAAAAAGGTTTTTATAGTTTTTGCAAAAAATGTCGCTTATTCGATATTTTATTCGGTGTATCGACTATTAATGCGGTGTTAGCTACGATACTTTCTAAGTTCGTGGATATATTCATATTCGATAGGTTTTCTTGATTCTGACGTGTCTAGTTTAACGTGGTAAACGAAAGAAATTAGTAGAACTGATTAAAGTGGACCTCCCCGAAGGCTACGTGTAATTTACACGATCTGTAGATCAGGCGTGGAAGGTCAAACTGTTCCGCAATGAACGCGGATACGGTCGAAAAATACGAGAACTAAAAAGAGCTAGTTGCGATCGTGTTCACCTCGCCCTTTCGTCGGAGTGTTTGCGATCAAATAAATTCTGTCTTTTATTTATTTATAGTTACAGAATCGTTAAATAATTAATTTTTACGTTTAAGGATGTATTATTTAACGGCAACAAAACACATATAATAATAGATGTCCGAAACTTATACATATGCATGTATATAAAATACATTACGTTAAAATAAAAGTTTTTAGTTTAGTAAGTTAATATTTTTATAATTGTATCTTCAAAATAATTTAATAATTATACAAATCAAAAGTCTTAACTTCGTGGCGTGATAAAATAATGAACGCATTAAAAGTTCATAGGTCTTTATTAATTTCATACTATACAAACTTTTCCGGAGGTGTTGTTTATTTAGTTAATAATAATTTTTAATTATTTTTATAATTTACTCCGCTTGATAGTTATGCAGCGAGACCACGAATGTTATAGAATATGTTTAACGTAATTAAAGAGATTATTTTCAAAGATTTAACGAGAGATAAAGGTAATACACAATATAAAATTACCATGAGTTTTCACAGTATTCTACGTATTTAATGCATTAAATATTTAATCTGCGCAATTAATTAATTCATACTCAAACACTGAACAGAACGAGCGGTTTTGGCGAAGTGTCTAAAAGTTTCGTTAGATACAAGTTTAAAAATAATTTTGTTAAACCTTTAAAATGATTATCCTCTACTCGCGCTATTCCGATCTGCTGTCTGTCCCCTCCTATCACTCCCCTAAGTTTCGGGCCTCTCTTTCGTACTCTGTCGTGAAATCTTACAATAAATTACCACCCCTCCATCGGATCATCCTCCTCTCTCGCCTCTTTTCGTTCCTCAGCGTCTACTTACATCGCATCGTCCGCTTTCTCCTTCGAGTAACTGCTATGTTACGTCCTTTCTGCGTTACTTACATACGTTACGTTTTTAGTTTTATACACTGGCTCCAATCTTTATTCTATAGCAGGCTTCGTAGCAACAACTTTCTGTTGGCGCCTCACCTTTTGCTTTCGATCTCGCAACGTTACCTCTCTTCACTGTATCTCACTTTTGCAGCAATAAATTAAATTAAATTATATAGAACGCTCAGGCTAATGGCTAAAATGTCAAAACTTTTTGTAGCAGCATTACCACGCTGCTCGAGCGTTCCACATAATTACTTTGATTCAACAAAATTACTTTCAGATTGATATCTCGCTGAATTTTTAGACACTTCAATAAGACTGTTCTTTCGGTATAGAAACACACGCCATAATAATTAGACAGCTTGTAAAGCTACACATGGTTTTGTAACGTAGTTTCAGCCTTTAAAAGAAATACGAATTGAAGGCCTGAAAATAAATGTCTCTACTTATGCAGAGAAAGAATCCGGTAGAAATGACGTTTTAGGTTGGTAAACCGTAAACAGGCCAGTTATCGTTGCGGGCTTAATAAACACTCGACAGACTGTGAAGACTTAACACAAGTACGACTAATGACCTCCGCACAAGAGATCTCACTTACGGAAATTAAGTGCTTCCAGGTAGGGGAGTTCGCGGCCAATTGTAACAAGGAACAATTGTAACACTCGTGATAATTCGAGTCCTTAACTCCTATACACCGCCGAGAGGAGCTACATCAAACGATGTAAGGAGAGGAGGATTAAATCTTTTCCAATAATCGGATAAGATTTTCCTACGGCAAGGGAATGTCTACATCGGCGGTGTATTATATTATTTAGAGATTCCAGGCAAATTATTTAAAGTTTCAGAGATGGGATTAAGTTTCGAGTTCTTTTTCAAAGCGTCTCCGTAAAACGGAAAGTCGAGGTTGCCTCAAAGAGCATTAGACGTATTATATCTTCAAATAATTATAACAATCTGGAAGAACAAAGCGTACAGAAAACAAAACGCGTTTTTCACATTGCAAGGCAAATTAGCACCTCGTGCATTCACGCTTCTGAGTTTTCTGACAGGCCGCTCGGGGTTCTATTGAAATGGTTATTCGGGGGCGCATCTTACGTTCTCGAAATCGATATTCCCGCTTACTCGGAATCGTGAGAACGTTCAATCACAATGTCGAGGTGGACATACTAATTTTCGCGAAACGCTCGTCCAGCCTCCACTTTCGACACGCAAAGCGATGAAAAGTTCAGCTGGCATCTCCCCGGAGCGCGGCGTGGCGCGGCGTGGCGCGGCGCGGCCGTGCATCCCGCACGGAAGGAAGCACCTGGATGCACTCGCGTGCCGTCACGTAGGTGCTTCCTCGCGCGCATTGGGTATACAATACGGAGTAGCGGACAATAATGCCCAATTTTACACGGGGCAAGATTGACGACCGTATACGTCGCCCTCGTCGACGGGCGAGCGGGTGGGCCGAGCGGACGGGCAAGACGAAATCCGCTTAGAAGTTTCAAAACCTGCCCCTGGGGCACGTGAGCGCGCGTCTGCGTGTGTGAACAGGGGGAGGCACGGGGGGGAAACAAGAAAGAGAGCGCGAGAGAGACGGACGTACTACGATCCGATACGAATAGAACGGAGAGAACTTATTTACTTTACGTCGCGCACACAGGTGAAGGCGAGCGCGCGCGTGTAACGTGTATGGTACAGGTACACTCGTCCTTCCTCGTACGGCTTCATCCATGCGTTAAATTCCTCCAGGGGTTTCTCCCGTCTTCCTCTCGCTCGTGGATCACCGCGCTCCTTCCTCTCGCTCTCCTCTTTTATCTTCCCCCTCCTCGGCCCGTGCTCGGCCGAGGAGAGACCGGCGCGCCAAACCCTGTGGCGTCTTTGGTCGCGGCAACTTCGATGGCGGTGCAACAACTTGGACGATCCTTGATACCTTCCCCCGACGCGGGGCAAGTTTTAATTTCTTCGAGACCGCGCGCCGTGGGTAGAGGAAGCCCCCCTTCTGCCCCTTTTCGGGCCGGAGCTGGACGGCGAGGAAGCGCAACGATAGGACAACGGTGGACAGGGATCGCAACAGCAATGAATTATTATCGCCGGGTGGACGCGGCATTACCGTGGAAATCGCGGCCTGGGTCTGCACTATCGCGCGGCAGTTATAAGCGATAAATGGGCCGTCGGTTGGGGCGGGGCGGTAGCGTAAGCCATATATTTCACCGCTCGTGAAAGAAGAGGGACCGTGAAAAAACGCCGCGTCTTAGTTTATCTCGGGGAATCGGGGATTGACTTTTCCAAGATCGTAGCGGCGATAGGAATTTCTATTCGACATGCCGCATATATTTACCGAGGCCACAGATTTTATCCCGAAAAAATAACAGTGCGCAACGTGCATCATTACGTTGTATCAAATTTGGTGCACGTAATTATGCAAATGCGGCAACCTGTCCGAGGTTGCGTAAAAAGAAAGTCGCGTTTCCGGCGCGAGTTTCGGGCGGTCATCGTAACGTTCCCCGTGACTCACTACGATAGCCTAGACTCTTACACCGTTATAAAGTTGACGAGTTCAACATCCGATGCAGTGGACGCGGAAGAGTGTACAGTACTCCGCGACAATTTCCGCGTAAGAATTGCCGATGTTGAAGTATCGGCCAAGAGATATGCCAAGTCTCAGTAACTAAGCATGAGCCGAGTATCTGTCAAGTTTTGCTTGACACCTGGTAGGCCAATTCTCGATGATGAAGCCTTCGTGCAGAATTAACTTATAAAATAATGTAGATTATAATTTGGATTATATAAATGTAAATTAATAGAAGTGTAAATTTAATAAAGTAATTATAACATGTTCGCATTGTTTGCTCAATTCTCTCATTTGCTGTTTTAAACGGCCATGCTTGAACCAAGAAAATGGCAGGACTAGAAGAGCGATAACTGATTCATGACTGGAATATCCAAGATTGGCCCACTTTACATTAGTTTGCAAGGAATAGCCTATTTTGTGATTGATTCCAGCCCAATCACGGGCCCAACGCTGGGAACTTATGTGAGGCCGACGACTTATCCAGGAACTATCCAGAACTGGGCATTGCTTGATAACCATTCTTTGGCCAACGTTGTCATTTAAATGCGGATTTAAATCAAGGCTGGGCCGATCTTGGTTGAGACTCGGAGCTAAGGTTGGAAGTGTAGCTACCACGTTTAAACCATGCCTGGCCCGTTTAATTTCTTTTACTTTGAACCAAGACTAGCAGGACTAGAAGAGTAATAACTGTTTCACGATTGGAATATCCAAGGAATGGCCTGTTTTGTGATTGATTCTAGCCCAATCATGGGCCAACGTTATCACTTAAATACGGATTTAAATGAATGCTGGACCGATCTTGGTTGGGATTCGGTGCCAAGGCTGAGATTGCAGCTGCCACGTTTGGCTCATGCCTGGCCCGTTTAATTTCTCTTACTTTGAACTAAGAATGGCAGGACTTATAGAAGAGTGATAATTGACTCATGACTGGAATATCCAAGGAATGACCTGTTTTGTGATTGATTCTAGCCCAATCATGGGCCAACGTTATCATTTAAATACGGATTTACATAAATGAAGGCTGGACCGATCTTGGTTGAGATTCGGTGCCAAGACTGGGAGTGCGGCTACCACGTTCGGATCATGCCTGGACCGTTTAATTTCTCTTACTTGGGTATTTTAGACTGTTAGACCGTTATAAAGTTGACGGGTTCAACATCCAATGCGACGGAAGAGCGTGCAGCTCTGCGACAATTGTCGCGACTTCATTGTTGCGAACAAACGATAAGGATCGTTGCTGCGCGTTTCGAGCTCACCGGAGCTCGCAAATTCTACCGGTTACGATGGATCCGAAGAGCCGGGCGTGAAGGAAAGCTGTTACGCGTCGACGGCGCGAAGCCGCGTCGTTTCCACGAGAGCACTCCTTCACTCGCCGGAGAGTTCGAACTGCTGCGGACGATGCGATTGGAGATGCGCCCTCGGCATGCGGCCCCGTACTCGCGCGAGCGTGCACTTTGTAACGCATTCCTGTATATTTCGCTCCAAGCGATTCGCGACGCGCGGCCGTGCGCGTCTTTGTCTCGCACGACGTGCACTTGCCGTGCCGTGCGCGCGGAGCAAGTCAGCCGGGGTCTTTCGCCGGCATACAGTCGGACAGTGGCGAGTAGGGAAGTTTGCCCGATTCTCATCCGATAAATTGCAGTTAAACGCGCACAAAGGCCGGATAACATGAATTTCCCCCGATTTCCCTACCTAATTCCCCGCAATTCGCGGCATATCGACGACAATAACGCGGCACGAATTTCCTTGCGAAAATGGTTTTATCCGTGCAAAATTATATTTACAAAGATAATCGCGTAAAATTATTATCTCGGCCGTACAAGTGTTTTCCGCGCGATTGCAAATTCCGGAATCCGCATAATGAAAAATATTCGAATTAATGTGAAAAGTATAAATCCGTTTTATTGTTGCATGCCCGCCGTGATATGCAAACGCGTCGTATCACGTTAATTAATTCGCATAAAATAGTCAAATACCTGCAGAATTAAATCGTCCTTTGCTGTTAAATACATTATATTTTCATTGACACATTTTCAAAATCATTTTGTTCTAAGGTAAAAAGGTTTGCACAAAGGGCCATGTTTAATCGCACGGACATGCAACTTTTTCAAAATAATTTTTAACCGAGGGATAAATAGTCGACCAAATTCATATACACCGAACGTCTACTAATGTCCAGTGGGCATTACTTTATCTATTTTTACATTAAGGCTAAATAACACCCACTAATGCCCCAAAAAATGCCTAGTAGGCTAAGGTGACCAAATTCGGATCAGACACCAATCGCGGATCAGAAATTTGACGAGTCGCTAATAAGCGACATAAAAACACGTCGATGTCTTTTATGATATCGGCAATATAGCATAAAGTCTTGAACGTATAAAAGAGCAAAATTTAAGCGAGTCACTTTAAAATGTCACTTGTTTGCGACTCGTCACATTTCTGATTCCAATTTGGTCACTTTACCCTAAATACCTAGCAGTGCCCGACATCTGTACGCTACAATGGCCCTCAGCGGTTTACCCCTCGTTTTTAACACTACGTTCAGTCGAGACTCTAACTTGTCGGATGCGAGCGCCAGTGATAAACAATTACGGTGGAATACAATCTGCGAATTATTCAGGATCTGTCTGAATCTCGCTCGATTCAATTCGATTCGTATGCGAATAGCTCGCACATCTCTACGGCTTCAATCGGAGAAAAATATCCGCGGGTGATGTTATGCCATTTTATAGCGAATTCGGTTGCTCGCACTAGTGCACACTGAGTGCACATTGAGGCTTGTTTACAGTCAATTCGTATATGAAAAGATCGTCTTAAATATCTCTTGAAATATTTCTCGGCCAGTAAAATGATCTGTGCAGCGTCTGTGCGGATCATTTTTTTTAAAGCTAAACACTCTTTGAACATTTAAGATAAAGTGAGATACAACAATTAACTATAAACAAGCCTTAGTGTGCGCTCAGCGCGCGCTATGGTGCGAGCAGTCGGGTTCGCTATTAATTAAATATCGCCAGAAACGAACGCGAGGGAATTTGACGCTCGGCGCTCTAGAAACGATTATAACTAAATAATACGAGACTTGGCCGGATGCTCTGTGTCGGCAACAAACATGGCGATCATTATGAAGCCATCACACAATCGCCTTCCCTTTGTGAAACGCTATTGACTGTCCGTCACCGGCGTCTCGGTTTTTCGGGCTTTAACGTGCGCATTTAATTTACTGCCCATCCACCATGCGTACGCTGCACCTATACAAGTAAATAAAACTAGACAAGTGGCGAGAGAGAGGGAGGGGGGAGAGAGAGAGAGAGAGAGAGAGAGAGAGAGAGAGGGAGAGAGAGAGAGAGAGGAGGTAGGACCACCGAGACTCCTAACTTCCTCAAAAGGGCTCCGACGCAATTTAATTAAAAAAGTGTATTTTCCAGGTTGCTTTTTCCCCGCCGGCTTTGATCATGCGCGCTGAAACTCTTTATACATTTTATCCCGACGAAAAAACAAGCGTCGGCACGGGGCGACCGGCTACAGTTTTTCGCGGAGTAGCGCGATGCGCCCGTCCGTTCGTCAGCTCGCTTGTTCGCGAAGCCGCGGAGAAAAAAAACTTGTTTATTCACACATATATATATATATATATATATATATATATATATATATGAATGTTTCATGCAATATTCTTCTGCATACGTAACAAGGCTGTATGATAATGCGCGGCCGAGCAGCGGGGCTTATCGCTCTTTGGATAAATTATGCGCCGCTCTTAACTGCTCATAGAGAAGAACTTTCCGTTCATCGATCGCGCATAAAAGCGTGCGGGAGAAAAAAAAGAGCGGATGCTGAAGATGCAAAAGTTTCTACCTCAGATTGTCCCACAATTTCGTACAGACTTTCTTTTGACGAAGAGCGAGGAAGTAGAGAAAATACTCGGCGACCCTACCGGTCTACCTGAAAGGGACGATGACTTTCTTCACAGTTCCAACAGCGACGTTAATTTAGATCTTAAGTGGAACGATCCTTTAACTCATCAATAACTGTCAGTCTTAAAAAGGGAATAAATACTTAAAAACTTGTGTTGTGTGAAACGTGCTTTCTGAAGCCTGCAGAAACCTGTAGAAACGCGTGTTCGCGTAATCGGAGCAGATAAACTACGTCTTTCAATGCAGAGAAAAATTTTGATACCTACGGAATTTATAATAAAAAACAAACTTGGCAATAACAAAAAACAAGGAGTGAGAAAACTTTCAATAGTAGCGCGTTAAAATCTTAATATTTTCTATGGAAGAAAATTTTCCGAGCTCTGTCCCCGATTTTTTAGCTACCTAAGCATGTCACGGCGAAATGTCTTGCAGCGAATTCGGTTGCTCGTACTAGTGCGCACTGAGTGCACACTAAGGCTTGTTTATCTGAAATAAAGTTAAACATAAGAATTGACTACACGTTGAAAGAGTATTTAGTGAAAAAATGATCTGAATAAGAAATATTTCAAGAGGTACTTAAGACAATCTTTAAATATAAGAATAGATTGTAAGCAAGTCTTAGCGCGTACTCAGTGCGCACCAGTGCGAGCAACCGAAATCGCTATTATTCCGTTATTCGAATAATCGGCGTAGAGAAGGCTCGCGGTTCAACACCCGATTGAAGACGCCAATGGCAGATAGAGGTCTCGATTTATGGCACGGCAAATTATTCCTCCGATTACCGGTATCGGTGACCTAGCTACTGCTGATGATTAGTCGGCGACGGATGATCCCGATAATTACAGCGGAACGCTTTGATACACGCAAGGAGAGCGCGCTTCCATTTACGACGGAGAACGCGACTCGTTAGCGTCCGTCGAGGCGAGATCGTAGACTCGAGCGTTGTGCACGAATGATAATTAGCCGTACAAAGCTATAATGAGAGCGAGAGAGTAGGGAGAGACGTGAATTCTCTGTTGTACAGGCGTCATAATAATTACAGTGTTCGCGCAACAACCGCGCGAGACGATCTCGAGCGCCGGAAAAGAAGAAGTTCGTCTTCCGAATTGACGCTCCTTTTTGAGATCCGTCACGGTTCTTTGTGCGCGCTCTACGGGAACTATACAGGGTGTCCCGGTAAACTCTGCGCGTAAATGCCTCTTGTGCGGGACGAGATGCGATCGTTCTCTCTTTTCTTATGGAAGCTGTGATTTCAGGGAGATTTCCTAAGCAAATAGGCAAAAAGAAGTCGCGACAGCCCCTTTGATATTTTATAAATAATCTGCTTAGCTTTTATAAATGGTCAGCTACATGCTTTTCTCTTAGCCTCGTTGAATTTTAATGGAATATTTTGTACGAAATAGGGCATAATTTTTTTCCCTGTTTAACTTTTCCCAAGAAACTTTAGCCATCATTTTATTTTCGATTAATTTTCATCTAGAATGTAATCTAAATTATAATTACCACGATATATGATACTGAAAGCAAAATATATTTTTGCCAAGAAAAAATTATTTTTAAAAGAGATCCGCCATTGAAGATTCTCCATGGCGAAAGGTGTCTTCTACTGTTACAGTTTAAAGATGCATTCGTAATGTTTCGCAAAGCTCCGGACCGGAAGTCACGAAAGAGAGACAGACCAGTGCCGGTAAGTATTGGGCTTTTAACCCAAGCGGATGCGAAGGTTTGTAATTTTACGTTTCAAGCGCGGACGTAAAATCACAAGCCCTCACGTGCAGACGCTCCGGCCGACACTAAAAACGAAGAGCCTACAGGCGATAGGCTACGGTATGCTGTCCGGCAGGTGGATATCGGCTCGAGGAAGTACGACGAGAAGGAGGAGACGCAAGCGAGAGAGATCTCGATTATTCAGCAATGAGATTCGCAATCGACGTACTCTCCCTTCTGCCGCTCATTACGGATGCTGTACCGTTGGCGCGAGCGCGCACAAATCTGCGACGGATATCTCCCCCGATTCTTCTGTTCCGTAAAGCGTGGGTCGATGGGGAAAAGAACGATGGATCGGACGGCAACGACGAAAATCTCGTAGAATCTCGTCGGCGATTCTCGCCAATTAACCCGCCGGTACAGACGTACTATATAACTACATCGCGGAGAAGGATGATATCGATATCTTACTCATTATTGGTACTTTACGGACGAGATAGATAATATTTAAATTGAGGAAGATGTATCGATAATGCGGGTAGTAAGAAAAAAATGAACAACATTTTAAATAATTGTACCGATGATATCGAGTAACGATGAATAGTTGGAAAATTTCAACGTGTTGGATACTTTCCAAATAATATGATAACGCAATGCAAGAATTTCCTTGCACGGAAAAAAATAATTTTGCTGTGATAGCAAAACCGCCGTTGCTACTGCATATTCGTAGTAATAGCAATAAAATTTAGTTGATAGAACTAATTTTACGAATTATTCGTCATTATAGCAAAATCTATTTTGTTGCGAGAATAGAACAAAATTTGCTGAGTGTATTTGTAATTACAATCACATAAATTTGCTACTGAAGCAAAATAATATATTCTTAGCAAATACATTTGCTGTCACAACGAAATCCCGATACGCCTGATTCCCTCCTGAATAGATAGCACTAGTACCACATACTGCCGCGACGTGGCGACCGCGCGTCTTTCTCGTAAGTAAAAATCGTTCCGTATTAGTATAAAAGGCGAGCTGATATGATGCGAGAGCGAGTTGTCTGGATCATGGATAGACCTCAATAACCTGAATATACTTTTGATGACTATGTGATTTAACACAATTTAACACAATTTAACAATTAGTTACAAAGTAAATTTTTTAATAGGAAGCCTATTGATACCCCACTCCATATTAAAAACTGTAAGGAGCAACAAAGGGCCCTGTCAGGGCTGCCTGAAACCTACTAAAATTTCTGCTCGGGATAATTTGTTAATCCAGCAAATTATATCCAGCAAATTGCGATTAGTATTCGTAACAAATCTTCTTGCTGTCCATATAATAACGAACAGATTTTGCTACAACAGCAAAAAATCTGCTGTGTCAGCAAATTATTTTTCTCCGTGTGGTAATTGCCAAAGTGACGTATAATGACGATTTAGAAAACCTACGAACTATATAGGGGAAGAATGTTCTTTTAAAATGTATCCTGAAAATCATGTAATCGTGGAACAACACAGCATTTCGAAGAATTTTATGAGAGGTTTACGAAATTTTTCCATACATTTTACTCGAGGGGGAAATCGCTGAGGTGTACAGATTGTGGTGTAGATTTACAGATTAGTACAGATTTACGGTATTACTGGGCATTACTAGGCATTTCTTGGGCATTAGTTTGGGCATTAGGCCTTGCTGGGGCATTATAAAGATAAAATAAGATAAAACCAGATAAATAAGATAAAATAAGATAATAAGATAAAGTAATGCCCACTGGGCAATATTGGGCATTCGCGTACAAGATTTTGGTCAGCGGTTTTACAAGTATATAGGGTGTTGTGTAATATATACTCGCTTCACCTCTTATTTACGGATAGAGCGGACTAGACTGAGTTGACAAGTCCTTTACCATTTTGCAAATTTCGCAATTGTTAACGAGTTATTAATTATTAAAAATCGCTGTCTTAGCCCGGCCTGCCGCCCGATTCAAGCGCGCGGCGAGAAGCGGCCGTCCCGCGATTGGCGTTGCTAGGCGCGCGGGAAGTTGTTTATGGCGCACGGCTACGGTTACGTATAATAAACAACTCCTCGTGTGCCGCGTCTCATCGCGCGCTTGAATTGGGCGGTAGGCCGGGCTGAGACAGTGAGTTTTATTAACTAATAACTCGTTAACTATTTTGAAAATTGCAAAATAGCGGAGAACTTTTCGACTCAGTCTAGTCCGCTCTATCCGCAAATAAGAGGTAAGACGGGTATTACAGAACACCCTGTACACTAAATATAATTAATAGAAAAATGTATGGTAAAATTTCAAAACACAAAGTTCTCTCATTAAGTTGTTCGAAATGCCGTGTACAGTTCGCAAATTTTCTGAATCATTTTACTAGTAAAATGTATGGTAACATTAAAAAAAACTCATATTATACATGTTGTCCCACGATCACACGATTTTCAAGATAAATTTGATGGGAAAATTCCTTCCATGTGGTTTGGACTATTCTTATCCAATTATTCAATTCGTGTGCGGATTCTTTATTATGATACTTAATTTGCCTCGCCCATTGTGCCATTCTCGTTTACAGATGTCGAACGCTGTGTGCGATTTTCTGATCGGTTTAACCGCTGAGTTATATGATCCAATGCATCAAAAATACAGCAGCGGATTTAACGACTGTTGAATTCATCGGTTTGGGAAATACTGGGGAACGATCCGGCTTTTCAGCGAGCCTGTCTCTGCGGAACATCGAGACAAATACGTCCGTTATTGCATTTGAAGAGAGACAAGTCGATAATCAAATACGTGGATGGAATCGAAGACAGGAAGAGGGAAACGAAGTACGTTTGTTTTCTCGTATAAAAATTCATACTATCGATGCGTAAACATATAACGGAAATTCCGCGGCATTTACAAATGCAATGCGATAGTAAATTGTGTTTGTAAACGTTGGGAATCCCCTTCCTGGTAACGTGCCAATAATATTTTGGCATTGCTGACAGTGCTTTCACGCGAACCTTATTTCAAGTGCGCTCCGCTGGATAACACGTCGCGGAGTTTAATTACTATTTACGTTCTATCGACCATTGTTCCGTTTTCTAAACTTGATTGAAACGGCTCAAACTCTAGGCATCACAGATTTGCATTATATTTATCACAAATAAATTCCCCTCAAATGGATATTCTTTCGCTCTCCGCGCGCTCCATTTTTCCGCTTTCCTACGCTAACTAATTCGAAATGGAAACAAAGGGGCGCGGGACATCGCTCGACAACCAGACACAGAAAGTACTTTTGTTCCCGCGCGGCGCACAAAAGGAGGGCGAAATTTCGCGTCGGCGCGAACGGGGGCGCAGTGGGACGCGCATTACCGGGGCTCGTCATTAGCACGCACATCCGTAAGTAACGCGGTGAGTTCGCGAGCGGCTTATAAGAAGCTGAAAAGTGCTCTTGACAAAGTATCGCTCGGGGAAGTCCGCAAGAAGAGGAGGTAGGAGCCGGGCGATCGTCGTAAGAGCGCCGCGGCCGTAGTTATATCGGTAGCGCGATGCGACGAGACGCCTTTTTGCTCTCGCCGGCGATTTTGCATACTTAAAAAGTTTGAACTTCGCTTTATAACAAGCTTAGGACCTGCGCACGGTTAACGAGGAATGATTTACCGCGCTCCTCGCCATATGGCACGTACGGGACAGCGCGCGCATACATCGCGACGTGTATACACAGCCGGCGCGCGCGGGGGAGGAAAGCGACCGAATCAATCACCGCCCGGGCCGAACCGACGCGCGGCCTAATATAATCGCGCCTAATAAAGTTGGCAGCCACTAAATTTCCTTAATTCGACCTCCCCCGCCCTCCCGTCCTTCCGATCGGTCCGGTCGACCGGTCGCCGAAACGATTTAACAACGTAATTTGCCCGGCCGAATTGTCTCGCGACAAATGCGCGCGGATGCCGTCGCCCGGCGGACGTCGTCTCTCCCGGGGCTGTCGGGGATCTCGAGGAGATTCGACGCGGCGTGATTTACCGGAAAAATAATGATTCCACGAGTCATTGGAGAGCGAGGCGGGGAAACGCTGCGGGGGATGAGAAGCGAGAGGGATGAAATGGAGATCGCATCAATCAAAACGAGAAATTAATAAAGAGAGTTCGAGTGCCGGGCGCTAAAAGTAATATCGCAAAATTTCATACTCACGCGACGTGACAGAGTGTCTTCTGAAATACTTAAAAAGTACACTCGAAGGTGCAAATTGGGCCTATAGGTTTTTTATGGCATATGGGAAATTCAGTTCTCAACCCCCGGCGGTCTCGTTTTCAACGCGTTATTGTAATCTCGTGACAGCTTCGCCGAGAGAAAAAAAGACCTCGGTCTAAATCTCACAGGAAATAGCCATAAGATCCATTTATTACCAATTTGAAGACACCGCGTGTGTTCCCATGGGCTCGTAGCATTTTACATGCTTTCTTCCTTCTTCGAAGAAAAAGGCAGAAATAGCCCTATGTGCCGAAAGGAATAGACATGTTCGTCCCATTTGGCACACAGACCCATTTTTCGTCCTTCTCGCTCCCCTTTGTGCCAATATTTCGTCTCAGTTTCCCCGGGACCCTTTAAAAATTACCGTGGCCGACGTGATATTTCACGCCGTCGTGTCTAAACTATCGGGACTGACCCAGTGACCGGTCTCGGCAACGGAAGGTCCACGGCCTTTTCCATGCTTCGTTATGGGATTTTTAGTATCCGTCGCATCTACGATTATTGCGCGTAACTAAAAAACTACTGGGTGGCACGGATAAATGTGAAAATCCGAGACACCCTGTTTCGTGCTCGTTCGACTATGGGCAACCGACGCATCCGCGCGCATTTACATGGGAGATTGACGTTGCGCGCCGCCACCGATCCCCCCATTCGCGTATATCCTCGGTGCATTAACGTTGGAAGTTGCTGATGAAGAAAACGCGGCGGCGGATTGACCCGTGGACCCCTTTCCTTCCGCTCGGTAACCTTTGCGCAGCAACGTATGATTACGTTCCCCGTTACTTTTCTAAACCGGCGAAACAACGAATCTCCCTATCGCTTTCTCGCCGCGGACTCCCGCGTGTTGTTCGAGCCATAAGCACGGTAGGAACAGACCGGGTCTCGGACTCGATTCTTCAATTCATTCGAAGGAAAAACGTACGCAAACATTCGACTTTTACAGAAAAGTTGAAAGTCAATTGGCTAAAAATCATACGAATTAGTAAAATTCTCCTTGGAACCAATTCAAGAATCGAGCCCCTGAAATCTGAGGATTAGGGTAAGAAGAGACTGATAACAGATACCGTGCACCTTTCTCTCTCTAACGAGAAGAAAGTGAGGAGACAATTGAGCGTATGGTCATTTGTACACATGTTCATATTTGTACACGTACGCGCCACATCTATACCTCACTGCGCAGACGCGAGTAAAGAGAGAAAGCGACTCTCCAGAAGTCAATCAGTGGATTATCACTGAAAACAGTGAATAGTCGCCGATTCATTTTTGAAGAGTATCCTTTGCTACCTGATCTTCGTCGCCTACAAGAGGACACGCTCGGTCTATTCCGAGGAGGAAACCGAAGACATTGTGGTGTACAGATTTGCGGTATTACTGGGCATTAGGCTGGGACATTTTATAAAGATAAAATAGGATGAAATAAAATAAGACGAAACAAGATAGATAAGATAAAATAAGATAATAAGATAAAGTAATGCCCACTGGGCATTAGCGGTTTCCCCCTCGGTCTATTTTTTTACCTTAAACCGATATCTACATAATCGTTGAAACGTATGTACGATTGACACGTTTACTTGAACAAAATTTGTTCGCACGACCCTCCTTTATTTTGGAAATGAAATCACCTTTACCTGAAGCACCGCGAGCTCCGCAAACACGAAATTTCTGATATCGCTCGCAACTCGCGATATTACTTTTTAGCGCTCAGCACTTTAACCCTCTAATTAATTCTTCGTTTCGATCGATGTGATTTCCATGTTGATCTTCGTTCCCTTTATGTTAGTTTCCGTAACTCTTTCCCCGGGCTTCCCGACTATAATATTACACGCGGGGATGTTCCCGCGATGTCATGCTCGACTTTGACGTCGTAAGATAACATTAATCGAATTTCGTAATTACTCACAATATTCGCCGTCACTTGAAAATGAAGAAACTTTCGTGAAGAACTCTCGAAGGTCTGAAGTCTTAATTTGCGCTTTACGTTTACTTTACAAGAACTTATCGCAAACCGCAAATTCTAACATTTCAAGTGCATCTCTAACACGATTTATAATTAATTTCTAACTTGATAAAAAGGCTATCAATTCTACGCGCCGCGAAAACGCGCAGCGATTGTAAAAATTTCCCAAACTTTTGCAAGAGGTTAACAAAGGGAATGAAACACTTGAGCGAATTGTCGATACAATTTCCAATTACTTGGCGCCGACAGCGATTTGTCGCGCTTTGGAAAATCGACACCACGATCTTGCGGCTATCTCTTGAAGCTCTGCAAATTTGCTGGAGAGCCATATACTATTCGATTCGCGATATCAAACGAAATAGTCGGGAAGGGATTTTCGAGGCGTCGAGGTGAAATATACGACGTGTACGGGCGGGAACGTATGGGAGGGTTTCGTATACCCTCTTGATTTAGACACGATGATTCTTGCATTTCATTTTGCAGTGGCGCGAAAATGGCGCATATTGGCAGCCGGAAAGATTTATCGGCCGGCGCGGGGCACCTGGTATCGATAAATCATTGGGATTGTAGCCGGCCCTGGCGTAAATAAATTAATAAATTACCGCGGCTGTAGCAGTAATGATTACAGCGGTTTGGCAAACAGCGACATTTTAGCGTCGCGGCGAAATTGACGATTAAATCCAGCGCGCGCGAGATACGAAGGCGAGATCCGGCCGCGGGGCGGGGATTCGCCGGTTTCCTCGCCCGGCGTAATTTTCAATAGGGAAAGAATACGAGTAATTGACGTGCGCGGGTTCCAGTCCTCGCTCGATACGCGGAAAAGATCGATCTGAAAGTATAATTTATGGAAAGCTCCGGCCGCGCGCGGTAAATTCCTGAAATTCTCTTACACTATCCCGTTTCACGGGGATATCCTTCGCCTTCGTCCCGCAATCCTACATTCTCGTATTTTCACCGATTCCGTCGCTTCCGCGCCGCTCGTTCGTCCACGTCTGTTCCAGCTCCAATTTGTGACGTCCGCGTTGGATTTGACGAATGTCGTACCGGGGGTAAACGACCCCGATATCTCGAGATATTGGTAAATCTCTCCCTCTCCCGTGCCCCGCGCTACCTTCTCGCTTATGGAAACAACGTCTCGCTTCACTTGCAGCCACTTAATCTCTCTCGTTAATTTTGCACTACGATATAATGCTCTCTACGAGCGCGGCCGTGTAACCCGCGACCGGCGTTTTCCCTATCTATCTCTCTCTCTCTCCCTCCCGCCGGAGCAATCTTCCCGCGAGCATCGAAGCGTGCGATTACGTTTCACTTCATTCTTCGCGTATTCCGCATAGCGCAGAGGTGCGTTTATGCAGCGCGAGCGAGTAGACCCCCGTGTGAACGAACTCGGTGTGAACGGAATTTTGAAATTGTGTATTCAAGAGTGACCGAACCTCATCCAGCATAAATCCATCGGATTCATGGGATTCCGATGCGGATTGAACAATTCAAGTTTTGACATTTTGTTATTCTGGTATTAGGTAGTAATATCCATTTAGTAACATGATATACGCAACACATTTCGAAATCATATCGTATCGATACGTTCCGCGAATAAAAGGGGGAAAAGGTATCGGATGTTTTATTAAAAAGCTGTAGCGACGAGAAGGAAAATTATTTTATTAAACAATTTTTTTGGCGCTCGACTGTTGCCCGTGGACATAAATTGTGTATTCCGAGGGCCAATTCTTTAGGTCTGACTGGGATTGTCGGATTCTCTCCCGTTAAATTTTTGCCCGTTTTAAAGCTACGGAAATACGACAGGAAGAAAATGCATCAAACAAAAGTGAATACGCGACGGAATCCGATGAAAGGGATCAATGTTGCATTCGCTGAAATTAAATAAGAGCGACGCAAAATTCAATCCTCCGACGCCGCCAGACTTGCCTTAAAAGGATATAATCGGTATTTTTAAAATCGAAGATTAAATCCAATAATTTTTTCCGTCGCGATTAAAAGCAATCTCTAAACATTATCGCCTTTCTTCTGCTATAAGGGATTTGAGCTGGGAGAATGTTAGGGGCAACACATTTCCAATATACGCGCGATAATTCGAGGCGTTTGCGACTAACGCGGCGATTAAATCAGCAATTTGTAAGCCCCCAATTTAAATGTGAAAGCTCACCCCGAGATACGTCTTACAAATTGCTCGCTTAATCCACCCTAATTCCGAAGACCTTGAGTTATCGATGTGTTCGGGAGACTTCTCGTTCCTAAAATTTTAACTCGGCGGACAGTTGCGCCGGCGCCTAGCCACGGCACTGTCCAATACCTCCGAGAGATCCTCCTGGAGATGAGATAGTCACGATCCGTCGTGAAATTTAAAGAAGCTCCAGCGGAACTGAGAGAACATAAGGAATCGAGCTCCGGAAAATTCTCATTGACGAATCGCACCGCCGAGCGTAATCGCAAACGGTAGTTTACCCGCGCTGACAATTGATTAGACTCGGGATAATACAGAGAGCTCGGGCACACTGACAATGAGAGGAAAGAGAGAGAAAGAGAGAGAGAGAGATTCTGTTCCGACAAGTACGAGTCGACTATGCCGCGCATATAATTACGTTTTCCCTCATCTCGCATCAATTCGACGTAGTGCCACTCCATCGTAATTCGTTTCCTACTTTCGTCTTCCTCCAATACTCCTTCAGCGAGCGCGTCCTTACTCTCTCTCTCTCTCTCTCTCTCTCTCTCTCTCTCTCTCTCTCTCTCTCTCTCTCTCTCTCTCTCTTTCTCTTTCTCCGTTAGCCACTAGACAGACCATTCCGAGAGAAAGAGAAAGAGAGAGGGGCGTACCGTGCATTTTACCGCGACTGCAAAATTTAATGAAGTCACAGAGAAGGGGAAAAAAGCCCGTATCAGCATCGGGCGTAATTTAAGGAGGTCAGGCTACGTCCGCTTTGTGCACATTCACCGAGCGTAATTCTTTATTAAATATTTCCGCCTATCACTTAGGATTTTGCGTTCGGTGACGCGATTAGGATCGTCTTTTCTTTACCGAAAAAGAACGTGTGTAACCGGAGTTTCATGTAAGTAACGTCGCGGAATACTTTATGGCTTATTGCAAAATCGATAGTCCCCACCGACGAGAGAAATTCTTTGTCCGTTTGCAATTTGCAGAAATGGCGTCGTGCGTTATTCTTGAAATATTGCGCATCTATGCATTAATACGCGCGAGGTTAGCATATCAAACTTGCATACAGCGCCGCTATTGTGTCACCTGTACGTGGTATAAATTTACGAAAATGTTACGGAATAAAAGTACCGAGGTCTTATTCGGCCCCGCGCCATTACCGCAGGCCAGGCTTCAACAGAGGAAATAACTAAAGGGACGATTTTCGTGATTTTTAATGCAACCGCGGCCGCACGCGAAAGCACACCGGGTCACGACGGAACGATTTTATCCGTTCGCACAGATTCAAAGGGGAGTATCGAGAATTTTCTGAACTTTGACGTGGCACGCTCATAAGACGCGAATCGCTCGCTCATGCGAGAATCGTCGCGCTTTTGCTTTTGATAAAGCCCAGCGGCAGGATTTTTAATACCGCCACGCCGCCATCCATCCATCCACCCGTGATATCCATCCGTACGTCCGTCGTGCCTGTATGAAAACGCGACTCTACGGAATGAAGGCGAGGACCACTTGACACTAATCACGATACGTGACCGTCAAAGTCCGCGGTAGATCCTCGAGTGGACTATTCAATCGCAAAAAGGAAATAGAATCAAAGAGAGCAATTAAAAGCCGACATATCTACCGGTCTTCATTCTTTTATTTCCCTCCCCTCTCTCTCACTCTCTCTATTACTATCCGTCTGTCCATCTACCTATCTACCTGTCCAACTCTGTCTCTTTCTCTTTCTCTCTCTCTCTCTCTCTCTCTCTCTCTCTCTCTCCCCCTCATTCCCCACGCCTGCCCTTTCGCTGGCCTTTCGGACCTTTGCATCGTCCCTCAATCAAGGTGCCCAGCGCGCGCGCACACAGGCACGCGCATACGTGTGTGTGTGTGGATGTGAGAAGATACCGCATCCGCGTGTGTACATAACCCGTCGAGATCCTTCCCTTGTTAGAAGTCATTTCAAACATTTGCTATATCACGATCGCTCGCCCGCTCGCTCAGTGCTGCTCAGCCGGTGCGAGCGTTTCTTGCCCGCCTCGCGGTCCCCCGAGCTAGGAGAAAAGACGTCCGGTCTCGTCGGAACGAGACTTCGATGGTCCCTCGACACGAATTAAAGACCCATTCGCGATGCTGTACCTACGCTCGGCTCCGCTCGCCTCTTCTTGCTTGTCGTTTCTACGTATGTGGTATGCGCGACGATGGGCTAACGAGCGTCTTAAGTCGTCTCGTAAATACGACGAATCATTCCGGATATTAGTCACAGATAGGAATCCTTGGAAAGCTTAAAACGTTAATATATTCAACTCCCGGAGTTAACAGGAGAACGCGCGACGGTACGCAAGTACGAAATGCAAATTATTATAAATTTTCGTACAAACGCGTTGGACATCGCAGCTTTGGATTTTCAATATCATTTTCTTATTAAACATTCTCAACTCCTATATACTCAAATTATTCATTGTTTCGTATGTACGCAATAATCTCTAATCTTCTTAGAAGCATTTAATAATCTTACATTCCAACAATATATAGAATTATTTTGACAATGAGATCATTTCAATCACAAGCTTCAATTTGAAAATATGTTATTTTCTATCCAACATTGTTTTCCTCCCATTCAAGAAAATTACTCTTAAATAATAAGCACATAGTTTCCTTGATTGAATTATATAAAATTGCTCCGTTCAAGTAAGTTTTCTTCCTTTGACGCAATGTAATCTCATTTCAAGATTTTCACGTTGAAACTAACCATATTTTCAAAAGAAGAATATTCTTTTTCTCCGTGCACCTAATTTTGATCATATTCAGTTAAACAGAATGTCGCTTGTTACGAAGGATTTTATACGGAATATCTTTCCTCTACAATTACGGTCCATATTTGTGTCCAATTGACAATGAGACAATGAATATGTCGGGTGTATTTATATATGTATAATGGCGCTTAGTGCTTGATCGCGGGATGTCTCCCAAATTTAATCTGTATAATACGATTATTTCATTAATGAAATCACATCGTCCCTTGCTAAAACCATGAATGTGCAAATTTTGATAAAATACTTAAATAGCTGAAATTAACTATTTAACTATTTTGTGAAAACTCCGCGATTCATGGTTTTGGCATAAAAGGGATACTTTAATAAATTTATATTATTAATATTTAATAAATATTAATAAAACGTATGCCGAGCGTGTGTTGCGATTAATAGTTTAATGTCCCAAAAATTAACAAGAATTTCAAAGAGTTTACAAGTTTTTTTTTATATTTGCTGATGTGCCTCTCCTTAGATTTTCAAGACTTTCAAGAATTTCTTTGTGTCCCGGAGTCTCGAGTATCCTGAGCAATAATTCAAGACTCTACGCTCACCGAACCGAGGACTCGTAAGGAAGAAAATTAAGTTATTAGGCGTGTGTCGGTGGTCAGGCGATTCCCAGCGTTCGATGTATTTTTTTCCGGATTCTCCGTCCCCTTTCTCACTCTCTCCCTTTCGGTCCCTCTCTGTCTTCCCGGAATATAAAGGAGCCCTACAGGTGAAAGTGTGCCCGATGCGCAGCACCAGCTTAGTCATCCTAAACGTGTCGTCGGACCTCGAGTAGGTAGAACAATGCCCGGCTCCATGCGTCACCCTCTTGTCTCATAGTTGCTGTCTCTTGGAATAAACGCGCTAGATGCTCTACGTTAAGAAGAGCGATTAGCGTTGTTTGCCCTCTCCTTACTGTTTATCCACTTAAAGTAGAAGATCTTTCGAAACTAATTGCAACATTAATAACTGACTGAGTTCACTGCAACAATGATCTAACCCCGTTTCTAAGAAACTGGCACAGTGAAACAGTAAATTTAATTTTTCTAAATTTTAAAAACGTCCTCTTTCCAAATTCCTTCAAAAAGAAATCGCAATCATACTGAATATTAATCATTACAATTGAATTGGTGATTGCAAAGCTACAAAGAATTTCCGAAACTGACTGCTCGTATAAACGGACTTGTCTTCAGATCAGCGTGTAATTTTTTCGAACATTACACTCAGACTCGTGAAAGACAAGCGCACTTATACATTGAAGTCAATTTCGAAATTTGGACGTTGTAGGTGTCTACAGTAATGAAGTCTATAGTAATAAAATGTAATAAATAGGGTTGTGTCTTCGGCGAAGTAGGCACTGCGACGCGCCACTTATTAATTTTTCGGCGAGAAAAATAGCCGGCTAGCACTAGACCAGAATTCGAACCCGGGATCTGTCGTTTGCCGGGTGAACGCTCTTCCAACTGAGTGTGAGCCATCCACGCCCTCAGAAAGGATTTCTGTTACTGAGACAAGAAATATTCTTGACGCATTTGCCATATATTTCTCACAACCTCATTTAGTATAAAAATAAGACAATATCAAAATAAAATCAATAATTCTTTATTGAATTAAAAAAGACTGACTTGCTATATTGAGACAAGAGTAACTTATATAAATGTGAGTTTATATATTCTTGGGTTTAGAATAAATTTTCCCTCCATATTACAATGCACGAAGTTGGCACCAGGATACTCGACAAAAGACTATACATAGTATCATTTTATTCTAGATTTTAGAATTTTGCATTTAAGATTAAAATATTCCTTTCTCTACAATAAATACGATTGGCGCTGTATCGATCCTATTTTATGATACATTCAAGTGTAATAGCATTGGACCCGGAAATGTTTTCTGTGGGTGCAGGAAGGATTTCTGATTGGCGCTATATCGATCCTATTTTATGATACAGTCAAGTGTAATAGCATTGGACCCGGAAATTCTTTCTGTGGGTGCAGACCCACACGTTAGACACATTAGTCAGTGGCTTTCGTTAGTAAATATAGGGCTAAGTATAGGGTAAATACATGGTTGAAAATAAGCGTTAGGGACAGAAAGCACTCACAGAAAAAAAGAATATTCTTCTTTTGAAAATATGTTCAGTTTCAACGTGAAAATCTTGAAATGAGATTATATTGCGTTAAAACTTACTTGAATAAAGCAATTTTATATAATTCAATCGAGAAAAAGATATGCTTATTATTTAAGAGTAATTTTCTTGAATGGAAAGGAAATATTGGATACAAAAATAACATGTTTTCAAATCAAAGACTTTAATAATTAAAATAATTTATTGTCAAAATAATTCTATGTATTCTTGAAGTGACAATTATAGTTTTATTAAATGCTTTGAAGAAGATTACAGATTGTTGCGCACACACAAAACATTGAATAGGTTAATTGAAGTACATAAGAGTTGATCTGACACTTATTCTTTATCTGTGCACGAGTCACTGTAAAATTTACAGTAATTTAAGTTATTCTTTCGTTGTGGACTTTTTGTAATAATAATGCAAAGTTTGCTTTATACTATTTTACAAGTAAAGTTAATTAGTTGTTCATTACTTTGTGATTTCAGTTCCGTGTTTCTAGGTTTTTGCAAGTTTTCTCAATTCAATAATAAGCTATTTCAAATAATAAAATAATTTCAATAATAAAACATTATATAGCCTGAAATTTGTTATCCATTGAGTGTAGAAACAATACAAGTTTAATCCGATTTTTTAATTTAAAAAATGCGCGTAATGAGAATCAACAAGCAATTATCAGATTATGTTTCTACAGAGTAGCTTCAAGGATTCAGCACGAGAAGCCCGTGAAATCAAGTTCTTGCAGTAGTTGTACAGTTTTATTGCTCTTTTGTAAAATTTGAAAAATGGGACTTACGTGGTTTTTGAACTCGATTCAATTGATCTGATCGGATCTCGTCCGTTTGTTTTTATAAAATTCTCTGTAACAACACAATTCTATATCATACCGAAAGGTATTTTAAAAGCTAACGTTAAAAGTTCCCCAAGTCAAAAGGATTCACGTTGAAAGACTATTTCCAAATCGTGTGTTTGAAGAGAATTGACTCCGGGATTTATTTTAATTAATAGTATTCAGTTGCACGTAGGCGAACGCAGGCGTAAAATCCCGACGGGATTCGCAAAGAGACTCGCGAAGAGCCGAGGGAGCTAATCGCGTATCTATCCCGTTTCTCGCCGCGTCATGTTGAGACGACAGACACCCCGCGTAATTTATCGCACCGTTTACATAATCGAAGGAGCCGTTGTTGGGCGAAACGTATACATTCGCAGCGGGATGCATGTTTTGTCGCGATTTGAGAATGTATTCCGCGGATACAAAAGGAAAAGGGAGAGAGAAGGGGATGAGTAATCGTTGGCAAGGTATCATTTTTCCCTAAAAAATAGGAATGAAGAATCGAACAACCACCGACACTAACTCTGAAAAAAAAACGAACTTACGCGGATACTATTCAACTATTCAAGTAGAAATGTATGTTTCCGACTATTCAACGGATGTCTGTATACGTTTTTCTTGGTGTTACTGTTAACGGAATATAATATTTTAATGCACGATTATTTCAATTTCAATAATTAAAAATGTTTAACGTGTATTTTCCATATAAATTTTGAATATATTATATAATTTCTTCTCGGAGGAACTGTGCGAGTTTGTAATTAATTTTTTAATCGAACAGTTTAAATATTAACTCTGTGAAAATAAAATGAATAAAAAATAACGAAGATAAATATTTTAAGCGCGCGGTTTGAGTTGACACAAACGTGCCCGCGTTAGGCCTTTAAATTTTCGCCAAGGAAACGTCAGCTACAAGATCGTCAACGGATACGTAAAAACTTGTACTACTGTGATAACATTCTGAAATATACTTGTTTACGAAAGGCAGTTCAAAGTGGACAAACAGCGTGACTGTCAAACAAACAACACTTTGCGAAGAAAACGGCGGAGAACCTAGTCTTGATGAGTCCAACAACAACGGGCGACCCATCATGCAACTGTTATGCTATCAAGGTAATGGACTATGATTGATTCGATAATATAGTGTGCTGTCTTTGACTTCAAAGGCTAATTAATTTCCCAGAAGATGACAAACATTGCATTAACCACCTCCGCAGTCACGAAGAAAATGCTTATAAGTGTCTATGACGCAGGAAAAGCGGAGTAACTTATAAGAGAGAGAGAGAGAGAGAGAGAAAACGTTTGTTTCACAAACGTGAAATGCGCCACTTGTGTTTTACCGCGCGCCGTAGATTAATGTAGTGGATTTTCGGCGAGCTCATTGGATGTTTGCCGGGGATTCTTATGAGTTATGGACCGGATATTCAATACGAGTGCCAAGGATATTCATCACATTTTCGTACTTTTTTGTAATATGTAAATGAACTTGATTTCATTTGCTTTCACTGAAATAATCTTCCCTCTTCAATCTTATCTCCCTTTTCGACTGTGCTCTATAATTAAACGATAATGATAATTCCAGCCGTACAAACACCGCGACTTTAATTCGCAATTATTTTGTCCGCACTCGTGTCGTTTCCTACAATTCGTGTAGCGTCGCGACTTCGTATCGAAAAACTTTAATTCCTGATCAAGCCGGAAGATTTTCGTCATATCGCGTGATTAAAACAACATTCCTCAACCAGCGAGATATTAGCTCGAAAAATACCGGGAATATCGCCACAGAGGAATCCATAATGGATGCGCAATTTAAAGAGACGTTAATAAATGGACGGCGGTGTAAATATTGGGTTAAAGTTGGCAGTTTCGAATTCGATTTCTCGAATGTGTATCGCGCCGCGCGGATTGCGTTTAAAATTGATAGCCCGATCAACGACACCCGCCTCCTACAATTGAATCTTCTGATAAATTTCCCATCTATCTCGACACGCAACTTCCACGACGCCTGGCGTACCGACAACCCCTGCACACGCCCGAGAGTCAAATAATTTCTCGAATTGTAATGTCGCCGATAAATCAATCCTCGCCGTTCTCATCCGCGGGCGCAATTGTCTTTGACAATCGCATTCGCGAGCACAGCGGCGCGTTAAACACGCTCGAAAGGCTACACGTCAATTCGAAAGTTTAGCCCTCTAGAGCGGCAATTTTTTAACGTGGCGTAAAGGGCCATTTTTTAACACCTACATCAACCCTCGGTCTTTACACTCGTTTTTAATTACCTTCCTCCTCACATTGGAGTGCGAGCTTGGCTTTGCTCACTTACGTAGCAACTCTGCGAGCGACTAAAGGGTAAATAATGGACCGCGCAGATAGCGGCGCAGCGAGAGGAAATACAGAAAGTTTCCGCCGACAGTTTAAATTTCATTAAAATTAAACTGAAATCTATTATAGTTGGCACAACGCGATTCTTTAATAATTTATCCAATTCTCGTCAACAATTCGTCCTACAATAAATTGATAATAATAATTGCAAACTGTTCAAAGCGCTACGGCGATGATAAACTGTATATTTTATTTAAAATGGAATAAAAGAAATCGCTCGCCAAAGTGGATTTGTATGCGTGCTGCGAGTTAATTTTGAAAATAACCCGCGATAGTTACTTCCCAACGGGCGCGTAGAATGACCGTTCAATATTTAAATGTTTAGCTCGACTTTCCGAGCTCTGGGTTTTATCGTGAATCGAAACGCTAACAAAAAAAGAGAGCGTAGCTCTCCCGAGGACACAATACTCCTGTGTCCATTCTCGCGCGCGACTGAAAATGTTCTCTCTCTCTCTCTCTCTCGCCGCGTTAAAATTCCGAGGACCAGTAGTCGCTCTTTGTATTCGATATATATCGAGATCGCACCGCAGGATGCATCCGGGAGAAGCCCAGAAAGAGGTGCGCAAGGTGGTACAATATAAAATCAACCGTTCATTTAAATATAAACGAGCCGCGTCGGACAAATACGTTTCGTCGGGACGATGAACACGTTATCCCCCACACCTCTAATTCACCATCCTCTCCCGCACGCACCAAGACGGCGATACAATGCCGTGGCATCGCGTATAGCATAAGCCATATTTACATATCTTGATACATACACATGAGAAAAATCGATGGCAGCCACGATGGCCAATCAGAAAGCGGAAGGCAGGCCCTACGCACAGACGTTGTACGTGTACGCGGCCGTCGCTCCGGTTATACGGCATATACAGGGTGTCCCAGACCTATCAAAAAGTATTCCACAGGAGAGAAGATGGAGGTAGATATCGTGGAGGCAACGGTGGGACGATCGTCGCTCCTTTCGGGGAAATTTCTAAGTTTGGCCGACGGTTAATAACACCTGCGTTTGTATCATTGGGACGCACGTGGGATTCGAATCGTGAACGTGTATAGTAGACGCCACTCGTAAAATTAAATATCTAGTTTTACGAAGCGAAGATAGAATCGGTATTCTGTACTTCTACCCTCTACTCCGCGATACTCTCTTGATTACTTTTCCCGCGAAGAAAATATCGAGAGGTACCCTCGTTCGTCGGATATCATTTATCGATGTCATCGCTTTTCCTATTTCTCAATTTCCATTTCTTGATCAGCGAGCCCCGGATAAAATTTGCCTCGGTGGTCGAATTGGTGAGACGCCCGCCTAGAGAGAAAGGCGGTCCAGGTTCAAATCCTGGCAGAGGTAATGTTTTTCGCGATAAATTTTCTGTATTATTAAAAATGCCGGATATGGTCAAGAAAACAGTCAAGTTGTCAAATAAAATTATCGTCGCGACAAAGTTCGCTTCAACTTAATCCAGAAGTGCTCTCATAATCCGACGTTTCGTTCTTACTTTCGTTGCCTCTCGCGACACTGAAGATATCGCTTTATTCGAGATAAAAAAAAGAAATGCCATTCGTTACTTTTAGTCTCCTTTAGAAATTCAATACAGAAAATACGTTTAAGAAATTCTACTCCGGACCTTTTATCACGTGGCGCTTTAATGGTACCGAAGTGCCATTAGGGACACCTTATGCATGCAATCGAGTAACGACCGCCTCGTTCGCGTTACATGCCTATTCGGCCGCGCGCGTTAAACAGTTCGTCGAAAAAGGCACCTACTTAAAAGTCCACCCTCTCCCTCCCTTTATCGGCTTCTGTCGTCGCACAAAACCGTAAATTCTCCTCGCATTTCATTCGGAGGAATAACGAATCGCTTGTTTCTGGGAACGGCGATACACGCGCGGCAGGAAGAGGGCGCGCGCTGGGGGAGAGCCCAGGGGGAGGATCAGGGTTTATCGTAAACGACCAATTTTATTCTCACCACGAGAGCTATTCGTCGCGCGAAGACGACGTAAAGACGTCTAGACATTATTATTTAGGAGGGAATCGGGTTGCAACGAGAGAGAGATGCTTGCGGCTATCCCGCGGGAGGCAGGCACTCGATAGAATCGAAAGGAAGGACGTGTCACGGAGTTGGCTATCGATGCTCAACACCGGGAACGGCTATCGGTTATCGCCCATCATCCGAGTCGGAATATCGATATTAATATTTGGCACATAAAATATCTCGAGATCTCACTAGATGTAACGTTTAATTCGCCCTCGACCGTCATAAAATTCACGATGGTGAATTTTACTCTCTAAAAGGCAATCGCTGAAAACAGTGAATAGTCACCGATTTGCAGTAAAAATCCCACCGATTGATTTTTCAAGAGTGGATTGTAACCCACAGCGAAAGAATACCGCTTTATGTCAATGCAATTCACAGTAGTGTCATCTTATATAAATATATATTTATAAATATATTTATATAAATAATGTTAAGATGTAGGACATGTAGGATAAGTTAGAATAAGTTTAGGTGCAAGTCTGTAAGAAGATTGTAACCCTAAGGGGGATAATAAAGCTAATTCTAATTCTATATTTATACAAATATTAAAGACCATAATTTTTATGGGTTTTCGGTGGTTTTTGCCATAAAAATGACATGGTAGTGTCTCGCGCCAAGTATAAGCGTAGCTAGAACGCGCGCGCGTAGTTTACGCGAGTACGCGAGTACGCGAGTTGACAGGCCCTCAGATTTTCGGATCTCAACAACGGCTGATTCGATGAACTTCTAAGTGCGTTCAATCGATAGCTTGGGTTTGATTTGTATAATTAAAGCGTTTTTATTTTACTCCTATGTGCCCCATGAGTGGAGATATTGCAAAGCAAAAGTGAATGTGTCAAAATCCGATGTTAGGAACGTCGTCCCGGTCGTCGTCTTGGTCGACCATGTCCATTTCACATTTTTGTCGTAACATGGCATTGGCGCTGCAGACGTGACTGACGTCACCTACTTCCAGAGTTCCGACGTTACGCTCATCGAGCGCGCGTAAACCGAACTTATAAAGATACTTTAGAGGAAATATATTAGGCCGTATCACTAGTACATCAATTCCGCTTTTTAGATACTCTTCACAATTATGTTGCAACCATTCAAATTTTCATGCTATAAAAATAAATCTGTTGAGTTAAAAAATGATTCTATATGTATACGCCTGCTTGAGTTTTTGTAACTTCTAATAGAATTCTTGAGTTATTTTGCTTACATTAAAACTAGATACTCTTAAAATTAGATACTCTTCACAATTATATTGCAACTATTCAGATTTTCATGCTATAAAAATAAGTCTGTTGAGTTTAAAAATGATTCTATACGTATACGCCTGCTTGAGTTTTTGTAACTTCTAATAGAATTCTTCTAATAGAGTTATTTTGCTTACATCAAAACTATTATCAGATGCATACACACACCTACGTACGTACACATCTATTTTCACATTCTAGGGATGTACGAAATATCATGTGCTGTTAGAAGTTAGGGTTGTTACAAATATTACGAAATATTTACTACAAAATTTGTGATATCACCTTAAAAAAAATAACCTTTTTTAAAAAAGATAAAAAAAAGATGCCACGTATAAGCATCGTCCAATCAAGCATTGTATAATTTAATTATTTGGATATTATATTTTATTAGAAAAAAAACATTTTTATTTTCTCTACAAAAGTATCTTCTCTACAAAAGTATCTTCTCTACAAAAGTAATGATATCATCAAATGGCGTCAACTAAAATGAATATTTATACAAATTAGATACTTAATTATTTTTGATATTAAAATGTTACATCCAAACAATCGAGCATAAAATTTTGTCGAAAGAAATAAAGGAAGTAATAATACGACGAGACAAATTTTTAATTCTTATTTAATAAAAATATAATGCAAACAAATTTAATACAAATAAATATTTTATTAAAAGATGGCCTTTTCTAATTGAATTGTTGGATACATATCGGTCTTGATTCACGACATTATCTATTGTATACGACAGTATCTAGTTTGTATGTTCATTTTTAGTATCTATAATCAGCGCATCAAAATATGTAAATATAAACATATTTGAAAAAAAGAGCGGAGGTCCGATCTTATCGGTACTTTATCCAAACGTTACCAATCACTATCTTGTTACCAAGTTAAAAAATGAAAGAGTGGATTACGAACCGTGGTGATGGGAAGCGCGGCAGAGTATCCCAGATAGTCGCCGGAGCCAAAGAGCCAACGTCTGAAACAGAAGAAACACTATGTTAGAAAAATAGAAACATTACGGAAATTCGAATACCAATCCGGTCTTGATAAAACAGAGAAGGCACTGAGCTCTTTTCTTTATTCGAAATAGATGGGAGCAGAACGCTACTCGGAACTGGAACGTTACCCTAATGGATGGCAAACCACCGATATTTTCCCCCCATCTGCTATTTGACTATCTATTCGCCTGCATCATAGCCCGCTCTTATCCGATAATATCACAGGGTCGACGGAGCAGCAGCGTGTCCCGTGAATTGACCCTCGAGCCCCTACGTATCCGAAATATCGACGCTCGGCGGAGGGTCGTCTCTCTAACGCTCTATCCCCGGCGTACAACGTTCGGTATCGTTAAGAAAATGATAGTTCCCGGCGCGAATCGCGGCGGGAAAAATGGAACAGCAGGTGCCGGGGCTACGCAGGCAATCTGTCAGTAGGTGGGTCCGTGTAATCGCGCAGCGCCGATTCTTACGTTATGCCTTGCGTGCCGCCGTTTCCCCCCCGGACGATTTAAACTTTCCACGTCCTCCCAGCGGCGTAATTAGGGGAGGTTGGAGGAGACGCGAAATTGGCCGAGTTTACCCAACATCGACGTGTTTAACATTCATTAATTTGCCGGGTCCATAATTTTTCATTCCAACTAAAATTATGGACGCGGCGCCCCGCGAGAAAAAGCCGCACTCACGTGTGTGCGCTGCGCGCGAGAGGGAGGAGGGGGGAGGGAACGGTAGAAGATGCAATTTAATCTTTCGCGAGTGAGTTGTTAGAAAAAAAAAAGAGAAAAGAGTTCGTTTAATGTTAATGGTGTGTTACGGCGCGTTTTGAAATGATATGGAGAGGCGAATCTCGGCCGCATGGCGGTATTTCAAGGGGTAAATTTAGAGCGGGAAATAAGAAGAGAACGCTGTGTGCAAGGTATATAAGGAGATTCTGCATAAGGAGTCAAATGCTAAACATGCTCCGAGCCACTTAGTTACGCCCGCCGTTTCCACTCCAGCCCACC
>NW_011967121.1:296726-309919 GCF_000949405.1 Vollenhovia emeryi | reverse complement strand
TTTTTCTCGTTCCCGTCGCCGCGTCGCGGGGAAACAAACGATCCACGACGGGCATTGTGTGCGACTCAGCGGCACGAGGTGTCGGCATCCGAGAAAAAATCTGTGTCGGCACGCTTTATCCAGGTCGGTTAGGCTTAGCCTGGCATAATCGCTTTTCTGTGGAAATCCTTGGCACCCGTCGTGATTTGCGTCTTAAGATCGACAATGGCTCGTTCCGAGATTGAAAGATGATAGGAAAATCCGCAGTTGTGTGCGCAAAAAGCCGCTTAAAATTCTTCCCCAAACTGGCGTGTATTTGTGTACGAGTGTGAAAAAAGGACAAAACTCACCGCTGCATTACGGGTTTATGAAATATTCACGAATTGTTATAAAAAAAAAACTCGGAACCCACGCTCTTTCGCAAAATGCTCTAAATAAATAATACTCGCCAAATGAATGGAGCTTTATGAAATGTAACAGCGGGGAATATTTATATCTTTTCGGCTCAATAATTACAGTGAGAAAAAAAGTGAAGTAATGCATACATATATAATTTCGCTTTACAACAATCAATATTATTATATTCTGCGCGCCGGGTCGACTGTGAGTTTCCATTTCAACAAAAAGTTCAGATAAACACTGCGCTTAATCTGTATAATGTTACTATGCAGTAATAATATTTTATTCGGTATAATCTCGAGGTGAAATGCACAACAGATTTCTTTCGTTTTGTCAAGAGTTTTGTTAAATCAAAATTATTTCCCTCTTTAGTGGCACGACTCTTTGAATTGTGCGTCAGACAACCTCGAATGTACATCACAATGTCCATCACAAATTTGAAACACGCTCAATAACAGCTAAGTACATCTGACATATAAAATGCATATTAATTTAAAAATATGTAACTGACTCCACGCAATTTTACTTCCTTTTAGAACTTTGTAATTTTGCATGTGTGCACGCGCGCACGAGAGAGAGAGAGAGAGAGAGAGAGAGAGAGAGAGAGAGAGCGAGAGAGAGAATTGTAATCATGATATAATAATTACAATATAATCAATCACATTAATGATTACTAGCAATCAGTAACAATGCATATGTAATTAAGCAATACGTTTTGCAAATTATGTGATATTAATGCAACCAATGACAGCGCACTGACAAATGCATTTCTCCATAATAGGTCAATTCATAATAGTTGATTTTGTTAAATCGAGAATCGATGAAACGCGTTGGGGATCTTCCAGACGGCGAGGGATTATCATTACGATTAAATTCCCGGGCCCTATCGCTCGATCTGGAAACGGCATCTATGATCGTGTGTGACCGCTATTACTGCGGTCTGCCGTCCGGCAACCGTCACGCATAGCTACGCGCGCGTAACGATCGTAGGAGACTTCCGGAAAAGAAAGAAAACTCGGGCAGCGTAATAATCCCGTTGGAAACTACGGATGACTGTGCGCAATTACGGTAATGCGGCGCAAAGACAGACGGAGGGAAAATAGAGAGAGAGAGAGAGAGAGCGAGAGAGAAATAAGTTTGTAACTCTAGGACGAACGTAATACCGAAATAACGTAGATAAGTAGATAGTTTTAAAAGAAATAGAGAAAAACTTCTCCCCTCCGCTCGAGCCTAATTTTCAATAGCGTTTACATAGATACATTTCAATTATTTTAATGGTTGACGAGTTAATATACATAAAGTTTGTCCGACGAAGCAACCCTGTATTTAATTGTTTCGTGCGGCTTAGGCGTAAACGATTCTTTTTGTAAGAGACAGAGAAAGAGACAGAGAGAGAAGATGGAGTAGAAACATTTCTCTTATGAAGGGCAAAATTCTTTGGAAGGACACCGGCGCACACGTGCGATGCACACCGGCGCGCAAATTGGAACGTGAAAAATGTAAAAGACAGGCTTAGCAAGCTGTTCGTCACTCGCGTCCGCTCCTGGCGTATACACACACACACACACACGTGTCCGTCGTCGATCTTTCCGTCTTCTCCACGCGACCATGAAAAAGAAGGGGCGCGCGCGACACACAAACACCCCCCCGGAGCACTCGAGAACTCGGCGACTCGCGGGTGAACTGTTGCAGCAGCTGAATATTACATCGCGCCGGCACGGTACACGCAATTGGACGTCGAGTTTCCCCCCTACGTACGTACATACACGTAGCGCTTATGTCGAGCGTTATCCCACGATATAACTCATACGCTCGCGCGCGCGCGCGCGCAACTCGACGCCCCCGCGCGCGCAACAAACTTACGAGCAGCTAATGTTTGCGTAGTCGCGGGAATTAAGGATGCGCGCTCCTCTCCTCCCCTCTTCTCTCATCTCATCTCATCACGGCCGAGCCGAGCGTTGCATAACCGGGGTTGCATAGTCGCATGCGCCCCCGACCCCCGGTGTTTATGCTCGATATTACGGAAGTTATGTCGTAATAGCGCTTTAGTTTTATACCTTCCGCGCCGTGCGTTATCCCTCGCCCTCCCGCTCCCCTCTCGTCCCCTGTCATTTTACGGAGCGATAAAATTACGAAGTCGAGTGACCACCCACCGGACGATTATCCTGCGCCTCGTGGATGTATTTATGGCCGCGATAGCGCGACACCGGCCGAACCGGGCGGACCCGATGAATCCACCCGCCACCGCCGCGAAATAATCATTTTCATCTGTCGTTTTTTTATTGTGCGCCGCCGTGTGCCGACTGTATCGCGGATCGACAAGCGGCGGGGTAGTTTCCCGAAACCGCGATTGCCAATTTTTTGATTGTCGCGCGCTCACAAAGGGAGGTACTAGCTGTCACTGATGACAGATTCCGTTAAATCGGAAGGGCGGAAATATCCTCTACGGAGAAGTCGAAATGTGTCGGTTTGAAGTTGAGCGTTTTGCGCCGATCAATCTCGGAAATTTGCTCGCCGACATTTCGAAATAGTGAGAGAGAAAGAGAGAGTGATTGCGTTACGTGTTCCGAAATGGCGTATCGATTGGATCGCGTTATGCAAAAGCGATTTAAATAATCTAGCGCTAGTTTGCAGCAAAATGTAGAATTGCACTTTGTCAATGCAATTATCCACGCGCGATTATAACCTATTTCAGTCAATTCTGCGGATTATCAAATTTGTAAGTGCATCACATTGTCCGATTATAACTAAAATGCGATAGTAGAAGGCATAATAAATTGATTTCGTCGCCGAATTAAATCGATCGAATGGACGAGGGAGGAAAAAATTTATCGCAAACTCGTTTCCGCGGCTATTTAGCTCGCCCAATTTCAAAAAGTATCGTCGACAGCAAGCGAGAGCTTTTCCCCACTGTTCTTCTACATAAAACCGATAAATGGAAGATCAACCGTGCCAGAGATGTGGCGTAATAAAACATTAAATTACCGCTAAAACCCGACGACTAACTTCCTTGACTCGGGTATCTGCCTGATTGATCAGGCGTATGCCGAGCGTATCTTTTTTTCATACGCAGACGCGATCGAAAGTTCAACGTTCTGCGGTTTGAAAGTTCATTTCTTTGTTACCGCGACACACACACACACACACACACACAACACGGTACACACAATACGCTCGCCATGCGAGCGCTGCTAGCGGCAGAATTTGTCGACGTCGACATTTGACATAAAATATTTAATATAAGAGACTGCAATTCTATCGAGATTATCATATCGCAGAAGCCAGTGCCAGCTTTCGACATACTGTTTTATATCAAAGTTTCGACCTTTGACCTTCTCGCGACGACGGGACTGACTGATAAACGTTACCACTCTACAGCACAACGCGCTCGAAAGGTATCGCTCTTTTCCCCGGAGTACATAACTTCACGTAAACTGGCATAAATACGAGATAGGAATAATTTTCGCGCGTATACGCGTGCATTATTGAGCAACGAGGAAAGAGATGCGTCCGCGAGGGTGTCGACTTGACGGAGAAATGTTTGAACAAAGGGCCCACCGCGTCGTCATTTTCATCGCTCGGTGAGTCGCCCAACTTGGAGAGGCGGCGCACGGTTTGGGGAAAATTATTTTCGGAGGTCACGTTTCTATCGTGCCTTGTCCGTCGCTGCTTTAACACTGTAACGTAACACGAAAAAGTTGTACTTCTAATCAAAGTATCGCGTGTCACAGAGCTGGGTACTGTTCCTTGACCTTCCTGCCTCGCCCGGTCCCATTCTGTCACGCGCGCGCTTACGACGCTCCGCTCGTGAATACGCAGGCGCCCGCAGTGGGCGACAATTAATGCGGGAGGTAAATTAAATATCAAATTAAAACGTCGCATGTCGCGGAACGACGCCGCCGGTCCATTTCCTCGTTCCGGGCGTCGCACTTGATAAAAATCCCGCGGAGGACGTGCCTTCGTCGCGACCCGCTCGTGACTGCCGGCTCTACGGCAATCGCTAATGAAAATGATATCGAGAATAGAGCACTGTACGGCACGGGGGGAAAAAAAAGAAGAAACGCGCGGCAGAAATCGATTAGCCCTGACAATCCTCGACTAACGGCGCGCACATCTCTCGAGAGGGACGGACCGAGGGCTAGAGAAGGAGAGCGCGTCGAGAAGAATCGGCGAGGACGGCGCTGGGAATTATTGTTGTGATTACACGTTCATGCCGGACCAGGGTTCCAACCGCAGGTATAAAGGGAAAACGAGAACGAAAAAGAAGAAGAGAGTCTTGTCCGAGGATACAATATCCTTGCGAAACGTGCCCGGATTTTATTGAGAAAAGACGTGAGAGAGAGAGAGAGAGAGAGGGACGAGAGTCGCAGGGCGAGAGCGCGGCCGCGCGATCTCCCGTGCTACCACGGGTCCCGCAGGCCTTAATCTCGTCGATTATTTCGTTTGGGGATGCCGCCGACAGATGGTGGGTTCGAGAGAACGAGAGAGAATCAATTCCAGAGAATCAGCCCCCCCGGGCTGCGTTCTGCCGCTCGCAGGAGAAGAAGGGAACGGAAATGCCGAGAAACGCTGAGGAGCAATAATCCCGTGTGCGTCCGCATTGGCAAGGATTGCCGTCCCCGCTCGCCGCCCCTCCTTCCGCGAGCGGGAGAGAATTAAAAACTTAAACTGCTGATCGCGACGTCGCGACCGAAATCAATTTCGTACAATTTCGACCGGGGCCGAAATTCGCGCAGCTCGAAGAATTCAATGAATGAGGGAATCGACTCGACTGCTGTAACATCGTCTCGGCAATACGTTCTTCAGACGAAAATCTATGTAATTGCAAGTTCCGAGACGAGGGTAAAAAGAATAATACGTGCACCTTGCGCAACATTACATCTTTACCGAGGGGTAAACCGCCGAGGGCATTGCGGTGTACAGATTTGCGGCATTACTGGGCACTTTTTGGGTATTAGTTTGGACTAAATAAGATAAATTAAGATAACAGGATAAAATTAATATAGTAATGGAACAAGGCCAGTACATTTACGAGCAACTAATCGATTACATTAGAATAAAATAATTAGTTATAAAGTGTCATTTGGTTAAAGTGTTACAAAGGAATTTACGTATAAAGTTAAAAGAAACGCATTATTTTTAATCCTAATTAAATAGTTAAACATAGATAAAATTGTTGAAATTATGTAAAATCATAAATAAATAGTTAAACATAGATAAAATTGTTAAAAATATATAAAATATAAAAACGAGACGACGTTTCGACATTACTTTGTCTTCACCGGCGTTTAAAATTCTTGTAATATAAAAGCGAAGCTGTTCAGGTCCATTGTGTTAAAATGTATTGCGCATTAGCAGGTGTGAACACATTGGTGACAACCTGGACGTAGTTATCCTCCAGTCAAGGGGAATAATTAAGATTCGAGCAAGAAGGTCTATAACGCTTCGATGTTACTTCCGTCACATGTTAAATTCGACTGATTTCAGAATTGCATAAATATCCACTTTTATAGCTGGCTGGTGCAATTTGTCGACAACTTTTGTAGCGAAAATAGAGAAATGTTCCGTTTGTAACAACATATTTTCAGACAATTAAATCGCACAGTTATTGCTCGGGTGTGTTCCCTTCGCAAGAGCGCGCCATAGAATTGAAATGTTCGGAATTGACGATCTCGTACGAGCAACGAGCCAATATTTGTCTTCGATTTAAGAAGCCTAACACATAGGTATATGCGCGACACCGACGGAATCAAGCGCCGACGCTGTCGAAATTCGTTAAATATTTGCAGGCTCGGACACCGATCCATTGTCTCGATTTCGCGACCTACTGTGGACTACTCGGCGGCTATCGATTATTATATTAGCGCTCACCGGGCCGCGCGTACACCTGGGCCATCCGGAATCAATTTTTCAAATTGTCGGCATGCTTTTATCGAGGATGTATTTACGAAGTTCGGGAGGTTAAAGCGCTCAGCCGTAAGTACGCCCGCGTAACGAACGATCGTTAATAAAGTTTCGGCGTTTATCTTGCTTTTCCACCGCGATAATTACCCTGGCATGTACGTATGCGCAATATATGTATATATATATATATATATATATATGTATCTTCCTTTCTTTCACGTAGTACGTGCAACGCGAAAAATCCGCGCACGAACGAATGACTCACGGCGGCTCGCAGTTCGGATTTCATCCCGGCGGTGTGGTCTCTCGTCCTGAAAATTACATACTCGTTATCCGGGAATTTCGCGTACGTACGTAAAATACTGCACGTCCGAGAGGGACAACGAGATGCCAGGCGTTTGAATGGACATGCACACGTACACGTGCGACGCGTTTACGCGCGACTCCCTCATTCAGGCGCGGGGCTCCGGCTCGGCTCGGCGGAGTTAAAACCGTTTTACCAGAAGTGGCAGCACGTGATTACGACGGTTATTCTTGGCTTTGAAGCTTTGATATACTCGCATTTACTCACTCACTCGCACCCCCTCCCCCCCCCCTCCCTCTCTCTCTCTTTCTCGCCACAAATCCGTACACGTAACTAGGGCGCGTCTCCCCCGTGTTCACCCAATGCGGGCGAAAATAACGCGCGCAGTCAGGTATTGGGAACGTGTCGTCTCTCGTTAAATTATAAGTTTCATCACGTGTCGCTTACCGTCCACCATCACGTAAAGCGCATTTTCGGCCGTCATTCAACGATATTTGAACAGTCTCGTCTCGCGAGAACATTGAGCAACATGGTAACGGAACATTAGATATATGAGCCGGTACGTTATTGGTATCACGGGGGAGATAATAATTTTACACGAGAGAGGGTGAAGTGAAAATCGCCGCGCGGAAAGACAGACCGGACTTTCATCATCTTCGTTCAAAACGACTAATGTTGGAAATGAATCTCTTTGTCGTACTTGGACTCGAGCTACGCCGCAAAAGTGTGAATAACAAAAGTGCCACTTAAATGTATAAGATGTGGAACAAAAATTACTTGGGTACAACATGAGGATACGTTACAATACATTAATATTATCTTGTCTGATTTAATAACGTTGTCTACGCTCAAACAAGATGTTCTTGATTGATAAACGCGAAACAATAGCGTATGCGGAATACAAACGAGGGACTCTTTGTTATGTAATAGATAAAGCAGCGAAAATATACGATGCACATCTCAGCTATGCTTACGACAAAACTGGGTTAATATAATAGCGGCAGCGGCTTTCTGTGACTATTTCTATAGGCACTGGCTAAATAGTACAGTGATTATTCAACATACAATAGTGCAATGAGACAGTTAGTATAAATTGTTCACCTGAATTATAGACAGGGGTTTTATTCCCAGGAGATATTCATCGCTGTGTTTCCAAGATGTGCGGTATTCGCTTGAAAAACTCGAATGAATATATACATTTGCTTGTTGCGATTGTATTAATTTGGCATAGTGCATTTACGTTTATTATAACTTTACATTCGGGTTCTCTCTTGTTAAGGAAGACTCCTTAAATCTGCGTAATGATAAAACTTGATTACACTTCAATTTGTTTCAACATTCTTTTCGAAGAGCGATCAAAATTTACAATAAACCGCGCGACTTCAACGATATTTCAAGAGCTACTTTTATCTCCGTTTTGTTTTCTCAAGTTCGTTTTTAGTCTTTAACACAATTGATTGCTAAAAATTTTTATATATTACTATTTCATTCTATTCTATTGTTTATTATTCTATTGAATTTCAAATTTACTGACTTATATTGGTAAATATGTTAATAATAAATTTTTTAATTATTCTCACTTAAATTGAGTTAAAGCAACACCTTTGCCTGGCGTGTACAAAACAGAATCTAGCAAATGAATAAATTAGTAATTAAAATAATGAAATGTAACAATTAAAAATATTAATAATTAAAAAACATTTATTCCAATTTGCCAATTAATGCCCTCGATCCTTTCGAAACGACGCGTTCCCGTCTACCCTTTCTGTCTTCTGATAAAACAAATAAAGGTCATCGATCCTGCGGTTTCGTCCTCTTTTTATCGATGGCATCTATAGTTTCTTCCGCTATTGTTCCACTTGCGCATAAAGATATATGATCATCCCTAACTGTAACTATAACCTAACAAGTCGCGCTTGGTGCACGCGCAAAATCTGGTTGTTAGCGGTATCTTCTTACTCGCAATAAAAATAAGATGGCGGGGGAGCCGACGGTGCTCGCAGAACCCTCAAGAGGGGTATAAACGGTAAGTGGCGGAAGTAGAATCGCCGAGAGGTTTTCAATATAATCATAAAAGTTTACTTTCGCTTTGACGTTGATGCGAGTGCTCATGACACAGTAAAAGTCATTATAACTTGCCGGCAAACGTCGTTATGCGTTTATCTACGGTCGGGGATGGACATTTAATACCAGTTGTTTTTGGCGCAACGATACGACGGGCCTCGGCAACTTCTCCAGGTCGGGATAAAATACGTCTCGGGTGTTACGTCGCCGCCGAGGAGACTCTTACTTAGATTTCAATTCCTTCAGCGCCGAGTTTTCATTTACCATGAGAGAAAACTAAGTTGTTGTTTTATTTTTTATAAGTGGCTGCTTGACGAAATTGTCGGCGAAATACGGAGCGCCTTCAATATGGATCAAACGCAGGATCTTCCACGAGTTGTTTCTACGGAATTCTAAAGCCTGACCTACAATGTGCTCTAGAAACGTTCTATTTTATACAGGGTGTTTTGTAACACACGCCTCGCCTCTTATTTACGGATAGAGCGGACTAGACTGAGTCGAAAAGTCCTCTACCGTTTTGCAATTCTTGCAATAGTTAACGAGTTACTAATTATTAAAAATCGCTGTCTTAGCCCGGCCGTCCCGCGATTGGTGTTGCTAGGCGCGCGGGGAGTTGTTTATTGTACGTAGCCCTTGCCTAGCAACGCCGATCGCGGGACGGTCGCATCTCAACGCGAGCTAAGACAGCGATTTTTAACAATTAATAACTCGTTAACTATTGCGAAAATTGCAAAATGGTACGAGACTTTTCGACTCAGTCTAATCCGCTTTATTCGTAAATAAGAGGTGAGACAGGTATTACATAACACCCTGTATAAGCGAATTAAAGCGGTTAAACAATTTTTCGACAATGTACAATTGTACAATTTGCCAACTTGCACGAATTTTTTCAACGTACTTATTGGCTACGAAATAGAATGTTTCTAGACGCAAAGAGCACACTATAGGGTAGGCTTAAGTGCTTTAGGAAGCTTTCGAAAATTCCGAAACGCCCCAATTCTCGGATTTAAGCAACGGAGAGTACGTTTAATTATGTGCGCCGTTTTTAAATATACGAAAATAGTTGACAATGAATAATTGGACCTGGCGCGTGCAATCGGTCAAATATCACAAAGCTGAATCTATAATTTCGAGGTTGGCTCGGCATTTCCAGCGTTTTAGATCTGGACAGATAATTTATGGATTCGCTTGACAATTTATTCATTAGATGAAAATATAATAAATGGACAATGCGCGATTAATGGAAAACCATTTGCCGCGCCTACTCGAAATATAATGAAATATGTTAACAATGAAGTTGTACGAGTTTTCGAATCCCCCCCCTCCCGTTGATACAACCATTCCTTGGAATCGTGCAACTTCATCTTTCATAAAATTCTCATTTTATCTCCAGAAACAACAGAGATATTATTTTCCAAATGTTTCGCTTTGAATATTCATGACTTGACGATGCCCGAGAATAAAAGAATTAAAACGTCATTACGCTCGCAGGAATGTTTACTCAATTCATTATCGTTTCCCGCGTGTAAAGATATAAGCGAAGTTTGTATTTATGACGCGGAAAACTCGCGGAGAAAAAGAGGGGGGGAAAAAAAAGAGAGAAACGCGAGACGACCCTACCGACTCTTAAACTTTAGAATTACTTCCGAGTAAAATAAAAATGTTGCAAAATGCACGGATATTCAGAGACGTTTTGGAACTTGTTTAGCGAAACTCGCGCGATCAACTCTCTCGCGCGTTGCCGGATCCGGCCGGAGGAGGCAGAAGCAGAGAGAGGGAAGAGCCGCGCGCGAGTCGCGTTCAATAAATTTGTCCGCGCTTTACCGTCGGCAATTCCGGCGTACACCGTGGAGAGCAGTCCTTTATATTTATTTAAACACAGAAAGTTAATAAACCTTCCCTCCACCTTCAACCAGTTTGAACGGAGCGCTGTCCCCCTCTTCATCCCCGCGCGATATTTAACACCAAAGTTTCCAGCCGTGGAGTACGCAATTCTACTTTCGGTTATATTTGCGCCGTGAGTTTTCCGCAATCATAACCAAGTTCTCCCCCCGAAAGGAAAGTTATTTAATTCGATATCGGCGAGAGTACCTTTCTACCGGCGCGGATCCTCGATGCGTTAATTAACGGGAACGTAAGTACGTACATATTCGAGACTTTAGTACTTTACGATCGTTGAAAAGTATACGCCGTGCGTTCACCGTAGGGATTATTAATTAATGTCACGGTAGTTACGTGTCACAATCGCGCGCGCGCGCACACATGAAGGGAGGGATGAATTCTTTCAGCTGTAAAAATTTATATTGAAGACCCTGCTGCCTCCACTATCAAATTACGATCCCCTTCGATGGAATTAAGTTCGGCAACATTCGACACGCCGGCGATTCAATATGTGTTGAAGCAATTCATGTCACGAAATCTTGTTTCGCTCTCGCATTTTGCCAGATTTCCCTGCATCCACGCGTAAGTGGATTATACAATTTTCTTCCCGAAGCGGAAAGAGCCAAGGAAAAGTAAAAAAGCTTCCGCGCGCGCGCTCGAGTTTATCGAAATTGCGAGTGCGTTGGTTTTCCACCGCGGTATGATAAAATTTCATTGGACGGGGGGGGGGGGGAGTCGGAAGTCGCAACAAAGCCAAGATTTCTGATGATCGCGCCATCGATCCATCTGCATCTCCCATCTCGGAATTTTGCGACGTTGTATCTGCGAAAACATCGTGGCGCACACTCACGATGCGGATAACGGCGCAATTTTTCACGATACGTGCACCGGATGCGATGCTCGAAAATAATTCGACGTTACGAAGGATGCGAAGAGCGAACCGGAAATAACGAGATCCGCAGAATGGAAATGGAATATCTCGCGGAGAGGCCGCGGCGAAGGATTCGCGATTTAAGAGAAGAGATTGTCGTGCACCCCGTAATAAGCAGTAAACGTACGTTTATTTTGCATCCTGTCCGTCTCTCACGCTAAGCCCGGTCACCGGGGCGTGACCTGATAAATTATTCATACCTGTTTTGTCAAAGTATTCCGCGAATCGAGTGTCTTTACGGAATCCTTTTACCGACGGGCGCGGAAGTGTGGCGCGCACGTTACCGCTAAACTGAACGAATGGGGACACGGATGAGTAAATGAGAGCAGGAGCCGGGCGAATTTTTCACCCGAGCAGGAAATCAGGCAAGTTGTTTGTTTTACATTTTATAGAATAATATTTAACTTTTCTTTCGCATTATCGGGCGAGTCGAATATTTTTCTATTGAAAACAAGGGGATAAAAAAAAGAGAGAGATATGTAAAAATGAACGAGTTCGAGACATTGATATTTTTCGATAGAAAATTGGAATTATTTAAAAATATTTCTTGACAGGTCATTCACTGGCACATCTACCTTACCGCGCGCAAAAATACAAAGTGCCATTCACGGTCGATTTCATCAGCCCCCCCCCCCCTAAAATTCTCGTTAACGAACGTTACAACGACGAGCCATCGATTTTTAATAGCTCGTTAAAAAACAGGATAGACGATTCAACAATTGCAGCGGCGCTGGCGATCGATGTAATAAAAAAGCTTCGCATTTAAGGGATCGTCAAGGATTTAACGGGTGTTATTTGTCCCGGCGAGGAAGCTCGGTGAAATCGGCCGTTAGTCGGGCTTTCGACCGCGCTCGAAATCGCAGCGGAAAATATCGGATATCGTGCGCGGATAGACAGGAAAGTAAACGAAGCAATATGGGCAAAACTGGAAACACGGTCGATGGCAGTTATGTCGGCGCATCGCGCTCAAATATGCGGACGCGTATTGGGGTTCGGCCGATTAAAATGCTGTTCTGGGAGTGCTCCGATTTAAACCCAATTATTAACGGCGAATGAGCGCGAGCATTAACGCTAAGTGGCCGCGGCCGCATCATGAACCGTGTGACATCGAATCGAAATAATCGCGATTGCTCTGTCGCCGCCTTGTCATCCTCGACGTTGATATTCGACGCGTACTGCGCGCGAGCGCGCGCACGGTGGATTATCTTATCGCGCGCGTGACGACGCGTGTCGCGCGTAACGACTCCGTTTAGGGGTGGTTTTATTTGCTTTGCCTCGGCCCTGCCTGCGTACAGCATAAGGACATCGTATCCTTGACTTTACGGCGCCGAATCGATCGTGTGTAAAAGCCGCGCTTCGCAATTAAACGTCAAACTGCCTCACAATGTCACGCGCGTATTACAGTAATCAAGTGCTTATCATCAGAAATAATAAAAGACGCGAGAATTCTCGAATGCCTCGATCGCTCACAAGTTAAACTTGCCGCAATTCCCTTGAAGATAATTATGTAATAAAGTTTTCACGACGCTCGATAATTAATAATTTCATACTAAACGTATTATTAACCCTCGAGTTGCATAGAAATAACCGAGGGGTGAACTGCTGAGAGCGTTGTGGTGTACAGATTTTAGACATTGCTAGGCATTTATGGGGCACTAGTGGGTGTTATTTCGCCTTGCTGGGACATTGTAAAGAATCTAAAGAGATAAAAAAGATTTTTTTAGCATTCTA
>NW_011967121.1:292521-295776 GCF_000949405.1 Vollenhovia emeryi | reverse complement strand
AAAATGGTACAGGACTTTTCTATTTATCTCGATCCGTTCTACTTTCTCAAAAATTTTGTCGGATATGGAAAGACTCACCCTGTATAAGATATTCGGTAAAATTTGTGACTTACAATTAGTGGTGAACATGGGAGGAGCGCATCCGGCGAAGCGTCCTATACGAAGTATATGCATTATTTATGTTCATATTGCATTAGGGCGAGTTGTGACTCGCATATTGTATTGGTATAATCTACAATATAAAATCTGTTGGTGGTTTTTCTCCTCAGCCTCCTCGTACCAGGAGGGTGTTTCATTAGATTGGCTGTAAGAATGTTTGGATAATTCTTGAGTCTATTATAATAGTTTGTGTAGCACTTCATAATTTCTTCTTTGACACTCGGTACTTGCAAGTCGCGTTGAATGATGTCGTTGGCTACAAATTGGAAATTTGCACATTGCTTCCTCATCATGTGGCCCAGTTTTTTTTTTAATTTAAAGGTGCAAATTGGAAATTTGGCGGGATCAACATTGTGGCAAGTTGTCTATTCAAATTTGGCTTCCTCATAGAGGAAGCTTCGTGAGTTAATGTGCAAATTAAATAAGAATTTATGGGGTAGTTCATCAATTTCATAAACTCATCGAAATTTGTGGAATTATTATTGACGATGAGACAACATACGTTACAACTTCTTAACACATATTTATGGTGAATTTATTATAGATAAATTATAAGATGCACGTTAAGAATAATTTAGAATAAAAGAGATCCGTGCCCACACATATATTTTTCCTTCTCTAGGTCCCGGAATACGAAAGGTCAAAGAAATCTTACCGCACGCTCCGTCCAGTACTATATGTCGATGGTCCCCCCCCCCCCTCCCACGTGTGAGGCCCAGTGTCTTAAGGCCGAATCAGACTAGCAATTGCTGACTCGGATTGGATTGCGATTGGCGATTGACGATTGCCCACCAGCCAGTGAGAGTCGATTAAATCGCTGGCTGCTTCGCTCTCATTGGCTAGAAGACAATCGCCAATCGCCAATCCCAATCCAGTCCGGGTCGACAGTTGCTAGTCTGATTCGGCCTTTAGGCGCGATCGGCGGCTCGGCCGTCGAGCTTCAATCGACATTGACCGTAGTGCAGGGACAGTAGGCGTCGCCTACAAAATCTGCCCGAAATGTGCAACCAACTCCGCGCGCTGTACAGTGTACACGATTTTGGTCGGCGGTTTACCCCCTCGAAATAACCTAAGGATCCTTTTCTCTTTGCAATACGGGAAAGGGGGTACTGAATGCTAAATATAGCGTTTGAACTGTACCTAGAAATCGTTCATCGATCTTAATATGTGAATTTACTGACGACAATGATTCCATCTAAATGAAGCTGTGTTATGTCCAAAAGGAAATCGGCGCGCAGGTGGAAGAACGGTATATGAATTCGCACTTTAGATTACAATTATTGGGCTACCAACATGTTGCTCGGACCTGAAGGCGCTCTCGCTCGTTGGACTTTTTCTCTTTGTCTTTATTTTGTTACTTTTGTGCGTTCTTATCCACACACAAACGTACCGTTAGATCTGTCTCGAATCGCCGTCTGTTTTCTGGCAAGTAATAAAACCACCCAGCCGCGGGAAATGCGATTAATACAAAAAATTTTGCGCGATATTGTCGCCGCGGGAAACTATCGTTTCCCCCGAGACTAGATCCCGTAGAACGAATTCTCTTTGCCACGCCTTATTTTCTCGGAGTATGTCAACCGAATACGGTAAAAACATCGAGAAAAATTTCAGCGGTTGCGTTACGCGACCAACGAAGATATAAAAAAAAAACCGAATTTAAATTGCATTCCCGACGAGCGCTGCAGCCCGCGTATCGCGAGTGCATAAACCTGCATCTCACGTTTCGCTCTCTCGCGGGCGGGCGAGGTTTCTCGCTCTTTTTCTCATTCTCCCGGATAAAAATAATGAAATAAATAAAAACTGCTCGCTTAATCTATCGAGCGTTTCCGATTCATCGTTCGCGCCCGCTGAAAAATGCGCGCGCGCGCGAGTGCGTTTCTGTGGCACTGAATAAGCAAACATTATCTCTAAACGCCTTTGGAGGCGGACCGTAAACATATCGCGTATCGCGCGATACACAGACGACGCGTATACGCGTTACACGCGAGAGGAGGAGAACCGTTCAACTTACAAGCGAGTCCCTTGTATCCGCGGTCCACGGCGTGCACGGCGCGCGGGGGCTTACGTTACATAAGCGTCCCGCAATAATCTCTAGCCTGTGTGCGATTCATTACCTCCAGCATCGCCGCAATACTACACCATGGAAGATAATTTCGAGTTACGTTATTATGTCGCGCGCGATAGTCCAACTATGCCGTGTAAATAATAACTCGCGGCCGATGATGGAGGAGTCGCTCGCCTCGCTTTATCATGCGGATAAATGTCCGTGCCCTAACACGCGACGATAAAAAGTCGAAAAGAATCGCCAACCTTCTCCGCAGAGAAATAAACTTTATACTTTCAAAACGCGCAATACGCACACGCGCAAAAACATTTTATGCGACGGTAAAATGTGCTCACGTTAAAATGTCACATAATGCAATAGCGGCAATTGCGCGCAAAATATTCCGTCACTCGCAGACATTAAAGATTCATTCAAGCATGAACTCTGACCTTATAAATTCGATGTAAATGAAAAGAATAATCCTTTGGCGGGAGAAATTTTTTCAACTAGAGGAAGCGAACGGTAATGGTCTGTCAATGTGCTCGCGCGAAGATGAAGAATTTAGAAAAAATGTTATTCATAATTTATACAGGAAAGTCCCCTGTTATGAGATAGGATCCTAATATGGGACAGCAGGAGTTTCTGTTAAATTGATAGACCTCATCGGTTGATTCCACCATAAATTTATTGCCCTTGGAGCAAAGTCTGTTTAGTGGAGAATTCATTGTTGGTTCGTTGCGGAAAAAGATTTGCGATTGAATTGGGGCGTTGAAAACCTGCTATCTCGTAGAAGCCTATCTCGTAATAGAAGACTTTACTATCTATAGTTAGTTCAGAACTTTCTTCCCGAATACAGGGTGTTACGTAATACCCGCCTCACCTCTTATTTTCGTATAGAGCGTACTAGACTGAGTCGAAAAGTCCTCTACCATTTTGCAATTTTCGCAAAAGTTAACGAGCTATTAATTATTAAAAATCGCTGTCTTAGCCCGGCCCACCGCCCAATTCAAGCTCGCGGCGAGATGCGACCGTCCCATGATTGGCGTCCCACG
>NW_011967121.1:263334-291785 GCF_000949405.1 Vollenhovia emeryi | reverse complement strand
GTCCCACGACGGTCGCATCTCGCCGCGAGCTTGAATTGGGCGGTGGGCCGGGCTAAGACAGCGATTTTTAATAATTAATAACTCGTTAACTATTGCAAAAATTGCAAAATGGTAGAGGACTTTTCGACTCAGTCTAGTACGCTCTGTCAAAAAATAAGAGGTGAGTCGGGTATTACGTAACACCCTGTATTTTAAATTCTCTGAATGTCACACACGAATGAGACGGCACCGCGGAGAATCCACGTCGTCCGGAAAAAAAGCGATCCCTGCAATTTTCACATAATACTTGGCCTGTAAATTAGGTGCCTTCTGATGGGGAATAAAAACCTGCGCCAGCATTAACCTCCGCCTACGTCCACATGTTGACAATGCGATCAGGTATAAAGAATCGATTTTACGATAAAAAAGGCGAGACCTGCAGCACGCTTTGATTTATTACTTGACAAACACGCTCGCAACAAGCCCAGCGTCCGCGATGCGGGCGCTTTTTTGCCCGGGCGAAAGAAGAAAAGTCAGGGGGGGGGGAGAAAAAAAGGAGAGGGAGGAAAAAGGTCGAGGCAATTCGCGCCGCGATTACGTTTGCACTGTCACGGCGAAAATCCCGCGATGGCGTCGCAGATACGACACGGATTTTCCACGTGTGCTTAGACCGGCGGGCAAGCGAAACGAGGAGAGATACCGCCGACCAGACGGGAATGCGGAGAAAGGCGAGATTCACATCGAGCGTGCGCGAGCGCGAGCGCGAGCGCAAACGCGCGCGCGCGCGGTCGAGCATTTGTTCGAGATGATTCCCAGATGCTTGATCGCTCAAGCAGATATAATCCCACGAGCGGGCAAACGGGATGATTTTAAACAAAGGAAGCCACCCGGTGAAGCATGATCGAAGTTCGCCACGGTACGTGGCCGTTCTCCTCGGCTCGGTGGCCGCCGCTCTATCGGCCTTTAGACGCCTTCGAACCGCCGGGCACGAACCGACCTTCGGTACCGACATTAAGGTGCGTCCAAACTTGCAATGTTACCGCGCGCTGCCGCATTGTCGCCGTAACGTTTACAAATGACGACACGCTGTGCCGCATGTCAAAACCTCCACTTAATCAACCCCCAAACGCCCGGGGCGGTGGTAGGAACAAAGTGAGCCGCGGCGCGCGTTCTGCGATTCCGACGGAAAAAAATATTCGGCACGTTAGCGAAAGAATATGAGTTTTTATGCCATTGTCACGGCTCAAGGTAACTTCACCTATTAAGATGCCCCTCCGATCTACCTAACCCGGAAGCGAGAATTGTAAAGAATCGGGGGCTCTTATGTACGCCCTACGCTCGATTTTTTGGAAGGAGTACGCTCCGCCCATTTGGCATGTCAGTTTACATTGGCGAACAATGGCGGGTCGCCTAGAATTTTCGAGCGTAACCCCGTAAGGGCAATATTACGTTTGTCGCACGACAAACTTTGTCAGCGTGTCGACTGGCTGCGGGATGGACAATTTCTCTCGACTTCTGCGACCAATCGTCACGCTTGGAAATTTTGTCGCACGACAAATGTAATAGCAGCCTAATACCGGGGATCTTGCGCAGTTGTGCACTTGTCGGCACTCGAATGCGCGGCGTATACGCAGTCAGGTAAGGTTTATGGGCCTGGACGGTACCTTTACGGTGCGCGCGAGCCCATAAGACGCTATAGTCTCTTCGGCGAGTTTATAATGTAGTCTTCTCCCCGGCTGCCATAGCGCGCGGTGTTGGCGGTGTCGTTGCCCGTTCTCCGAGGAAACTCCCGAGGCGAACACAAAGGATCCGAATAACGCGACCGAACATCACCGCGAAACGTCATCGGCTTCTCCCCGCGATATGTCGCGACGTTGATTAACACGGGCGCGCTCCGTGTTCTTCGAGGAATAATATTACGAGTCACGATAAGTGGGTCGGATATCGCCTTCGGAATTATGATAATGACTACACATGTTGCTTCAATTAAGACCGAGAAGCATTAATGAACATTTTGCTTTTAACGTGTTACGTAATATTGTACAGTGGATTTCTCGAGCATGTGCCGTCGATAAAATGTTTCTTCGCTGCCTTAGGAGAAGAAACTTAAATTCACTGACGTTTTACTGAAGCCTCATCGACAGTGCATCCTCAGAAAGGATTTCTGTTACCGAGACAAAAATTATTCTCGGCACATTTATATTTCTCACAACCTCATTTAGCATAAAATAAGACAGTATCGAAATTAAATCAGTAATTCTTATTCTCCTCTGTTGAATTAAAAAAGATTGAGACAACATTAACTTATATTAAGATAAGTTTATATATTCTTGCGTTTAGACGAAATTTTTCCTTCATCTTACAACGCACGCAGTTGGCACCGCGATATTCGGCAAAGGACGATACATTCTGTCATTTTATCCCACGTTTTAGAAGTTTTCATTTAAGATTAAAATATTCCTTTCTCTATAATAAATATGATTGGTGCTATATCGATCCTGTTTTATGATACATTCAAGGGTAATAGCAATTGATCCAGAAATTTTTTTCTGTGGGTGCAGAAAGGATTTCTGTTACCGAAACAAAAAATATTCTTGACGCATTTGTGTTTCTCGTAACCTCATTCAGTATAAAATAAGACAGTATCAAAATAAAATCAATAATTCTTATTCTCCTCTGTTGAATTAAAAAAAAATTGAGATAAGATTAACTTATATAAATATAATTTTATACATTCTTGCGTTTATACGAAACTTTTCCTTCATCTTACAACGCACGAAGTTGGTACCGCGATATTCGGCAAAAGACGATACATACTGTCATTTTACTCTAGATTTTAGAATTTTTCATTTAAGATTAAAATATTTCTTTCTCTATGATAAATGCGATTGGCGGTATATCGATCCTGTTTTATGATACATTCAAGTGTAATAGCATTGGATCCGGCAATTTTTTTCTGTGGATGTGCGCTCTTTGCAACCAATAAATACGTTACAAAAAGCTGCGCAAAGTGATAAATTGTACAATCGCACGTTGTCGATAAATTTTTTAAGCGTATTGATTTGCTTGTACAAAATAGAATGTTTCTACTTGAAAAAGGCATTGTAGATTAAAGTTTAAACTGATGTCTATTTCTACCAACGTAGATTAATATTAATCTCGGTTCAATTTGCTTCTTATCGCTTTCTAATTTTCCGAACAACAAAAGGATAAGAAACAATTGAACCGAGATTAAAATGTAATCCGCATTGGTAGAAATGGACACGAGACGATCTGGCGATAAAACTTTCCGTTGTCTCTTTGTTGTTCGAAAGATAAAACGCGCATATTTAACGCGATAAATCACTTGTTTCGTTACAAGCGCTGGCTGAAATAGTTCCCGACCGCGATGTCTTCGGCATTTAAGCGATTGAAGATTCGAAATAATAGATTTTGAATGTGGGTCAACCGAGTGCGAAAGTGTGGCACACAATAGCATGGTGGCGATGCGTGCAAGTGGCGAGAGCATCGATTATTCCCCATCAATCCCTTATCGCGCGTGGCGGAATAAGGCCGTGACTTTCGGTTTTCCCGCGGGGCGGCCTTATCGCGTTTTCGAAAGCCACGCTTCCTCACGCGAAGCCCTCACCGGCGCACACGGGCGCCGATGTTGGCGATAATGCGAAGAAAGCATAACCCATTAAGCGCGCTCGCGAGCGGCGGGGTTTTCGCAGCCCTTTTACTCCGGCGCGCGCTGCATTTTCCACAAGGTCTCCTACGTTCCTTGTGCGCCCGATTCAGGTCACTCGCGCAAGAATACGTCAGATTTACAGAATCTATACACAACCTACATTGCAAAATACTTCCAATCGACCATTCCTCGCCATTGTCCTCTCAGTGTAACTGTACTCCCGCATTTATCTAACAATGGACGAAGTCGATAAGATTTCAGCAAAGCCTTCCAAATCGTCTTAACTTCATACTCGAAGGAAAAAAAGTAATTACACAACTATGAAAAGCCCGCAATAAATTCGTAAGCAATAACGCCGCGAGGATTTATGTCGTTACTTATTTTACTATGATAATTTCTCCTCAAATATCTATTTCCGCCGTGAATAAAAGTAACGTTTTTAAATTCGTACAAAATGCGCAAAAATTACTACTTACAGAAGTATGAAAAGTCTGTAATAAATTCATAAGATAACGCTACGAGAAATTACTTCTGTTATTTATTTCACAACTATAATAATTTCTCCTCAAATATCTGTTCTCTCCGTGAATAAAAGTAACCTTCTTAAATTATTATAAAATACGTAAAAGTTAGTAATTACAGAACTATGAAAAATCTGTACTAAATTTGCAAGCAATAACGCTAAGAGAAATTACTTTTGTTATTCATTTCACAACTATGATAATTTTTCCTCTCAAATCTCTATTCTCTCCGTGAATAGAAGTAACGTTCTTAAATTGTTACAAATTGCGTAAAAATTAGTACGTACAAATGTATGAAAAGTCTGTAATAAATTCATAAGATAAGGAGCTACGAAGAATTACTTCTGTTATTTATTTCACAACTATAATAATTTCTCCTCAAATATCTACTCTCTCCGTAAATAAAAGTAACGTTTTTAAATTGTTACAAAATACGCAAAAGCTAGTAATTACAGAACTATGAAAAGTCTGTACTAAACTTGCAAGCAGTAACGCTACGAGAAATTACTTTTGTTATTTATTTCAAAACTATGATAATTTTTCCCCTCAAATCTCTATTCTCTCCGTGAATAGAAGTAACGTTTTTAAATGGTTACAAAATAAAAGTTAGTAATTACAGAACTATGAAAAGTCTGTACTAAATTTGTAAGATAACGCTGCGAGAAATTACTTCTGCTACTTATTTTACTATATGTCTCCTCAAATGTCTATTCGCTCCGTGAATAAAAGTAATGTTTTTAAATTGGTACAAAATACGTGAAAATTAATACTTACAGAGGTATGAAAAGTCTGTAATAAATTCATAAGATAACGCTGCGAGAAATTACTTGCGATATTTATTTTACCACGATGTCTTCTCAAATATCTATTCTCTCCGTGAATGAAAGTAACGTTTTTAAATCGGTACAAAATACGTAAAAATTAGTAAAACACCGACGGAACTATCGTCATATTTTCGAGAGGATGGCAAACAGAAGTGCCACTCACGGGCACACACACGATTCTATCAAACAGATGTCGAGGAAAGAGAAGGAAGATAGAGGTAGACCGTGGACTGTACAACTACTCGAAATTGTTATCGTATTGGGAAAGAAACCCGTGGTACCTTTTACCCGGCGCCGTCGAGTTTAACGAATAAGTAAGGAAACTAAACGCGAGTAAGAAAATCGAAGGAGAGAACACGAGATTCTCGCAAGACGTCGAGATTCTTCCCGGCGCGCATCGGTTTACCTTCGTCTCCGTCGTCATCGCTATTACGGCTACAGGGCCATTCGACGTTTTTCACTCTCAAGAAGCTGGTACGGCCATTCTCTCACGCGAACCGGTAACTGTGCCGCGGAGATTATGCAAAGACAGCATCATCGAGCGAGCGGGCGAGCGAGCGAATGAACGAACGAACGAACGAACGAACGAACCGCGATTCTCGGCATAAGCGGCTCTTTCCACCGGTCCATTCTTTTCCCTCGTGCCATCTCGTGCGATGAGTTCGGGGCCTCTTGGCTCACACAGATCTGGCAGCTTTTTGCTCCTTGAGAGCTACAGAGGCGAAGAGACTTTTGCCTCTTGAATTTATTACGAATCGATATTACGCTCGTTGCATTATTAGTGCGATACGTCTCGAACGCTAATTAGGCCAAGTCCGATCGTGTGCCGTAGTCGTTAAAACGTTACCAATAATTACGCTAGTCGTAATTACGTTATCGTTTATTCGTTGCGTATCACAGTTGCGTTGCACTGCGCGTCATTATCGACTAATTGCTTTTCGTATTTGTATGACCGAGAGAACGATTTAAAAAATATTCCAAATAGAGTATAAATTATACGGGCAAGAGGGAGAGAGACAAGGAGCGAGAGAGAGAGAGAGAGAGAAGGAGGATGTACACTCCCGACGAGTGCGTAATTGCCGGCGAGACACGTGACGCGATGCACAACTACGGGCGGCTCCTCGCAGCCAGCGAATTAAACTTGAATTAAATTCTAATTTTAATCTCATGTATGCTTGACTTCCCAAAATCTCTGCGCTAACTCGATCAACGCGGGCCCCGCTCAGAAATGTGCTGAAATTTTAATGACGATTATGCGCCGTCGAACGCCGCGCGTCACCGAAACTTTGCCTCCGCTTGTCTTGGGAGCATACGTGATGATTCCGTCCAACTTTAAATTTTGCCCAAAAATCCGCCCCTTCAATTCCCCAGACTCGACCGCCGTCGGACCAGATACAAATTGCGGAGACGGAGTCTATGACTATTGTCATGCAAATAAGAGAACAATACCAGCGATCTGAAAGCTGCTGCTTCGTATCTCTCGATCGAGATTCGGATCTTCGTGTAACGTAACAGCTTTTTCTCGGAATTACCGCCGGAATCTATTATCGGCGTATTTGCATCTCCTTCCCGGGGCGGCCACTCGGCACATTCCCGTTGTCGGCATCCCTTTGTTTTTCCGCACGTTCGACGTCTGGCCACGTCGCCGTCGATGAGACCGTGGAGCGTCCGCGCGCCTCCCGCTCTTTCGAGCCTTTCGTTAGGGTGCGCGCTCCTTTCTCGTTACTTCGTTCGAGAGCACCTCTCGTTCTCTCACACGGGAAACCGGCGACTGTGTTGCTGATGATGCGAGAAGAGCATCACCCATCAAGCGTGCCGGAGTCGAGCGGGCGGCGGCGGCGGCGGCGAGTTCGTCTTTGCCGACCTTCCCTCTTCCTTTTTTTCTCCCTCGTTACCTTCGACTCCCCGACATTTGCACTCACCATACCGGCGAGGCGAGGCCGAGCCATGTTGCCGGGAGAGAGAAGGTAGGCACACTTATATGCCGCGCCTTTTGTGCACGGGAGAATGCGAGGCGAGTGCTCATCGCGGCGTGACTCAGCCGCACGATATATTCGCCGATTCGATGAAAACGTATTTATCATTCGTTTTCCTTTCGCTTTTTTTCTCCCCGCCTCTTTACCCCCCCCCCCCGCGCATTTCTCCCGCGCTTTCTCCACTGACAGATAGCGGCTTGTTCCACGCGAGAGAGCGATCGCGTAGAAATTTACACGGGAGCGCAGTAGCGAGGAGCTTATATAAATTTAACTCAAGAAAATGCTAATTCTGCGATTAAGCTCAATCCGATTTTCTTATCCTTAAGCCGCAGGGGCTTTATAAAACGACCGTTCAGTCTCCCGCCGCGGGAAGAAAATTCGTGCCATTGATAAGCTCAATACGCTTAATTCGCGGGATTTACAAGCTTATAAATAGTACCTAAATCTAAGTTATTCTTCCGTTTATCGCCCGAGCTGCTTTTTTTCCGCATGGCGGAGAAGCCATTTCAGCGACGTTAATGAATATATTTGTCGACGCGGCTTAATTTTAAGACGTTCTTTTCCTATTAATGCCCGTATTGATTAATTGAAGAGCGCCTTTCAATATTCCAAGCTCGCACGAATCGTATTTACGTCCTTTTAATTTCATAGAAACGATTGGACGAGTCGTTGCAAATGTATAACAAACGGCGCAAGTACAGTAAATAAATTGTTATAGTTCGTTAGCAGAAATAATAAATATACGGTCGTGAATAATGATGACGTTGGTATTTCGTTATGAGTCTTGTGAATTCTGCACTACGATAGAAATACGTTTAACGATTACCGGAGTAATTATCGATCGGCGATCGAAACGACCACGGGTGGCCACATCGACCTGAAGCTTCGGCGCAAATTTTTCTTTTCTCCCTCTCTCTTTCTTTTTTAGAAGTGGAAAGACTTAATAAAGTATCTTTGTTTTCTAGAACGTTGAATAATGAAAGCGCGGTATTACTTGGCAACACACAGAAGAGCAACACTGAATATTCCCCGAGTTTTCTTCTCCTGAATTGTTTACGATCGAGAGAAATTCCTGCGGGTCGCGTAAATATGAATCGTTGTTAAGGCGGTAATTGGATCGTTTGGAAAAATATTCGAACAGCTCGCTGCGGGGCTCTTTTGTGAAATCGAACTCGCCGCAGATATCAAAGACCGAACAACAACAATAACGATAACTAGCGCGCTATTGCTACGCGCCTTACGATCGTTCTCTCCGCGAATTTCCCCGGATCGTTAATATTCAGCGAACGCGACACTGACTCAAACGCCTCCTGCACGCATTGTTCGCTCATTATTATCTCGGAATGTTCGACATTTAAACCTATCTCCGTAATGCACGGTGACGCCGGAATGAACGAGATCGCAATGTGTTCCAAAACTGTCTTAAAATTGCCAACCAAGATGGCGGCTATGGGTGACCAAATCAGCAAGATAGTATTCATCACCTCATCTTATTTTTTCTTCAAGACAGCAACCCAAGTCGACACAACGTCAACCTGTTTTTTTTTCAACATCCAGTGAACAGCAAGGATGAAATGATACTTGTATCAACTTGTGTCGATGAACGGAAAGCGTCGTCTAATAGACTCACATTGAAAGTGAGGTTATGAATCAGTATTGTTACAGTTAGTATCATTTGAATGTAAACGGAAAGTAACTATTATATTAGACGCCTATTATTATTAACGTCAGACGTTTCGGTTATAAAGTATGACCCTCTTCAAAAATATACAAATTTTAATAATTAATAATTCTAATCTGTGAAACGAAATCTTATGCAAGTTTTCGTACTCTACTTGCGTACTCCTTCTTTTTGACGTTCTTTTATTTTTACAATGACTTACACAATAATTTGGCATTTTGAAACCTTTATCTAGTCTAATTTAAAAAAAAAACGATATGTACAACTCGTGTGTTCTTGTTGGTGCGTCGATACTCTTATATGCCATGTGCTTCAAATCACCATGTTAAATTCCCAACCAAGATGGCTGCCGATCAATTTTCCCCTCACTTCTCCAGGCTTCACCCCTCTCGCCCAAGAAAGTACCTTACGCTCCATCCAGTTATTCCTACATCCATGCTTAAGACGTTTAAATTGTGTCTTTCGCAATTTCGGTAAAGCAACAAAAGATCAAACTGAGGGGGAAACCGGCGAGGATATTGTAGTGTACAATATTTTTGGGCACTAGGCCTTGCTGAGGCATTATAAAGATAAAATAATAAAATTCGTATGGCTCAAATGTGATAAACACATATTTGTAGGAATAAAGGACTAAGAGCATTGCGAAAAATATTGTATACAAATTTAAAACATGAAATATTTAGACATTAACACCATGTCACGGCTCTTAGTCCATTATTCCTTAAAAAAAGAAGATAAAATAAGATAAAATAAGATAAGATAAAGTAATGCTCACTGGGCATTAGTGGGCATTGGTGTGCAAGATTTTGGGCAGCGGTTTCCCCCTCGGATCAAACGTATAAAGAAAGAATGATAAAGTAATATAAAAACATTGTGCAAACGTGCTTCTGTCTGATGAAAAGTGGCTAATGACAAGTAGAAAATATCGCTGAATATTCTACAGCGAAGTAAACTTTAGAAAATAATTTCGGTATCCAAGTTATTTCTTTCATTAACGCATTACATTCTGAAATTAGTTGTGGTACGGTAACAATGAAACGACGTTTTATCCGCAAACTGCAAATTACTGCATCCAGACAGCGTCGTGCGACGGCGAGGAGAGAGAAAGGGCAGGATCCGCGTTTCTCTATACGGCGCTTTTATGCGAGGAACCTTCGATGAGGATTCAACGACGTGACTCAACGCCATAAGCACGCGGAGACTTGTGAAAGAATTTCCCCCGACTCACGGCTTATCGTCTATCATTAAATTCTTGGGCCGTTAACGAACCGAGAGGAGGCGCGTACACTATAAACCGAACCAAAGCGGCAAATAGCTTTTTCTATCCGTCGAATAATTCCCTCCCGACGAAGGAATCGCGTTTATGCGTTGTACAATTTGTATACACGCCGCCGACGTGAACATCCTTGTGAGAAGCTGCCCGCCGTTGCCCGTCCCGCATCGGAAGTGCATCCCTGCATACGTGTGTACATTGGAAGCGCGCGTTAATTCGCACGGTGATTGAATCGCAGTCATTCTACAATTGCAAGTCCGATAATTAAAGCTCCTTCGATGAACGCGGTCAAAAGAGTTATTTCCGAGGCGCGAATATTGTTTCCAAGTGCGATAATGTCTGGACAGTAGTGCGTCGCATGTTACACAAGTATATTATTTTATATCCTTTGTTGTATAGCGTTGCTCTGACGGCACACCTATCGTCCAAGTTTACTTTCCAACCAATCAAATTTATCACGTAATTCCTTCGGCACGTTTAGTATTACTGGACCGCTGAAAGGTTCCCCTTCGAGGGACAAACCGCTGAGGGCATTGTAGTGTACAGATTTCGGGCATTACTAGGCATTTTTTGGGGCATCAGTTTGGGCCTTGCTGGGGCATTATGTTGATAAAACAAGATAAAGTGATGCCCACTAGGCATTAGCAGGCATTGGTGTACACGATTTTGGTTTACCCCGCGGGTTCCTCAAACGAATCAACTTTTAGAGCTGTATTGTAAATAATTAGTTATTGATAAAGATATAGCGAAAAATTGTCATTTTTAAATTCTCACAAAAAGATTTACTATCGCCAGCGATAATAAAACCAATGAGAGTTTATTGATAATAAATAAACTACGACAACCTGTACCTCAAAATCATGGTCTAGAGCTTCTCAAGATCGCTAGTTACGAATTCGATGTAAGAAAATACCAAATTCAAAATGGCGCATCCAGAAAAATGGGCAAAATTCGCTTGAAACTTGTCGCTTTCGACACGCCGATTACGAGTTCGGTGTAAAAAAAATACAAAATTTGAAATAGAAATCAACAACAACAAAAACTCCCAAGTGACAAGCTTGAGACGAATCAAGTTAATTTCGAAAACTCCGCCCGTCATATTAGACTCGCCCATTTGAATTTTGTATTTTCGACCCGCGATCGGCGACCGCAAAAACTCCCCAGTAACAAGCCTCACGAAATAACGTTCGCTAGAAAAAGTAAGGGTCAACCGTACAAGCTCGACGCGGAGAAAATTTCTGCAAATCTTTCTCATCTTTTTTGGAAATTGGCGCAAAATAAACTTTTCCATTGAGAAATTCGAGTGCCTCGCTGCTTACGTATGTATTCATTCTGCGTTCCTTCGAATCCTGCATCAGGCGAGTTCACGCACGCGAGTGCGTGTTGGGTGTACGGGAGGATGCGCGTTAGGGAAAGGGGGGAGAGGGGGGGAGAGAGAGAGAGAGAGAGAGAGAAAGAAAGCGCGTGTTTCGTCCGCGTGAGCACGAGGTATTTCTCTCTCGCGGGATCTCGAAATAGTAGCGCACAATCTGGGCTACAAGGCACGTAACGTGGACTATTAGTTCGCTACGCTTCGGCATGCGGCAAAGCGTGCCGGTGGAACTCTTTCGCTGTACGCTTCGCGACGTACACGTTTGCTCTCTCCGGCAGGGCGCGAGGGAACCGATACTTTATGCAGCGTGCACGGTGCATATCGGTATGCCTGGCGATCGCCGAAAAATACCGCAAGTATGCGGTGCACTGCGGTGTTTATCCTCTCTCTTTCTCCCCTCGTGGCCTCTTCTGTCTGCATCGGTGCGTCTCGTAATTGCGACGCGTCCGCGAGAATTAATTCGTACGATTGGCCGGCTCGTTTTTTCGTGGCTCGCTCGCTCGCTCGTGAGAAAGCGCACGCACTGTATTTACGACGAATGCGATTAAGGTAAGTGAAGCCAAGTATGTTTATCGGGCGAGCGCATACAGGGTGTCCTAACATTTACATTACTGCACACATCTCGCTAGGTTTCTCTTCCTCGCTACCGCGAGGTCCCTTGTTATTCGTCCCGTCGTTAGTTTCCTGTTTTTTTTTCAGTAATTTGAACTGTACGTATATTGCACCGTAAACTCGATGTATATACCCTCTCGGAGTGGAGAGGATAGCAAATAGCGCAACCGAATTCACCGCATACACACGTCCGTCCGGCGTACGGAGCGTACCTTCACTCGCCTTAATACATTTTTAATCGTCTCTTTGACGTGCAACTGTCGAGCGCTCTCCGCCGAGCAAGACGGTAACGTCCTTTGTACATTCGCTCGCCGCTTTACCTTAATCGACGCATTGTGTAAGGCGAGCACTCCACTCGCGCCCGGTCGTCCCTGTCCCCTCGCAATTTCGGATCTGTGAAAATCCGTGAGAACGCGACGACAAACGACGAGAGCGGACGAGCGTACGAGCGAGCGAGCGAACGAACGCGAGTAACGGCGACGCGTAATCGCGTAAATACCAAAGACATCGCGGACGGCCTTCGAGAAGATTTTCTACCACAAAAGCGGTGGCGAGAGAGAGAGGGGGGGGGGGAGGAGAGCCATTGGCAACGAAGGAGGACAACGGAGAGAGGATTTGCCTCACGTCCCCTCAGCAACGGTACGACGTTCCAAATGGACTCGCATTCTAGTAAGACATAAGGTCATCGGATTTTTCAATTGTAAAAGCGGGACGCGGCCATATTTTAAGTTGCCGTTCTATCCCGGAATATCTTGTCCCTGTTCCTAAAAATGCCGCGACGGCAAAATGGTTCCCGCAAAATGTATAAGATTACTAGGTCCCAAATTTAACTGAAAAGCCATCCCCGAGGTATTTCGCGCGCGGCAAATTCGACAGCGAGCAATCGAGTTTACGCAGAGAACACTTACAAATTTACGTTGCGACAGCAAAAGGGACTTGGGCTTTCGCGTCTCGTTTCTACTTAGCCCGGCGTTAAAAGCGGATTGCCAGGTCGCCCTCGGTAAGACAATGGCGAATCGCCATCGGGCATCGCGAAACACTCACCACCAGCACGCCAATTACAATTCTATGCGCATTATATGCTCATTAGCGTAGCCGTATCTCACAGGGGCAGGGACGGCGCGCGGCGCACCGACGCTCCCTTATGCATAATAACCAGCTGCCTGGCAGAATCCCCGCGGCGCCTCCGTCCCGATAGCGTTACATTATTTCCGTCTAATTCACGCGAATCGATACGATAATCCATCCATCAACGTTACGGCGTTCGCGCCGCACCGCGCCGCGCCGCGCCGCGCGGGCGGCTCGTTAAAAATGCAGCCGAAATCACGTCTTGATAAATGTCATGTCCGATCGGCTGCGCGAGCGCGCCCGGCTTCGTTAAAGCGAGTTTCATAAGTAACGGATAAACGCGCTGCAGTCACCTCGGTGATGCATCGCGGCTCATTCGTCACTCGGGTCTCTGGGAAACGAAGAAACTCTCCCGGCGCGCCAAGGACGATTGTGTACCCGCGCGGGCGTGTAAACGTTATTACAAAGAGGTGTAACGCGGGGCAACGTGATATAACGACTCTCTCGTTATCACAGTTTACATATCGTTACAAGTTGTAACGTTTCATTTCGCGAAAACGGAACCAATGTACCTTGCAAATTTCATCTTCGGCAATTCTATAAAAGATATATGTGCCGCTTCTAGGATCACCAGGCGCCGCTCGGCTGAAAATTGGTCTGTTGGCTGTTCTGATTTCTTAGCGTTGTAAGATTAACTTGTCCAACTTGTAGTTCTCTTCAGACACATAGCCTTAAGTATTCGGACTCAGAATCGGGCGATCGACGATTTGCCTCCAGCCAATGAGAGTTAATTCGCTGGCTGCTTTTGCTCTCATTTGCTAGTCCCAATCCAATCCGCGTCGACAATTGCTAGTAGAGTAGTAATTTTTCTTCAAAGATTTTCCATTTCGAAGCTTCGAATCTTCGAATAGAAATTTCTACGAAGCTTCGTAGAAATTATTCTAGAATTGAAGTTTTCGAATTTTTCGAAGTTTCGAAGTTTCGAATTTTCGAAGTTTCGATTATTCGAAGTCAACTAATGTATTAACAAGAACGTGCATTCCACTCACTATCACCTATATAAGTTTGATAGTCTACCCTCAGTCACCAATTGACTTCGAATATTCGAAACTTCGAAAATTCAAAAATTCGAAACTTCGAAGCTTCGAAACTTCAAAAATTTGATATTCGAAGTTTCTTCCTTTCTTCGAAGCTTCGAAGTTGCGATGCTTCGAATAATTAAGACCACTAATTGCTAGTCCGATTCGACCCTTACAAAAATTTATATTCACTGAAGATTCTGATATTTATCGTTGCGTACAGTTTCGGCCAAAATTACCTTTAGGTTTTCTGAGCTTAACTTGCGTTAACTTTCGCCAAAGTGCATCGAATGTGCTCAAAATTTTACAGTGGACACCTCATAGCAGGTGCGTCCTGTACACGAAGAGTAAATGAAATTTAAAATTAAAATTGATGTTAATAGCTAAAACAGCAAAAGAATAGTAGGGGCAATGTGAGTCGCCTGAACGAAGGTGATATTTTATATAAATAACGAGGGAGAAACCGCTGACCAAAAATAAGATCCAAACTGATGCCCAAAAACGCCTAGTAATGTCGCAAATCTGTACACCACAATGCCCTCAGCGGTTTTCCCCCTCGATAAATAAGTTCTAGTACAAAATATATTATACGATTGGTAACATATCATGATACAAATTGAACGTTTCGGTCTACGAATGTGACCCTCTTCAGCAATACAATATTAAGTATAGACAATTGGTCGGAAATTTTTTGAAAACGATGAGTCATAATATCTAAGTCGTTGTAGCGGAATTATATGCGAGAATATTGGATAATCACTTATAATGTACGCGCGTCCGAAAAATATATAGATGGGCTGGTCAGTTATGTGATCACGTTCCATCGTGCCCTCAATTATAGTCAACAGTCGGATACTTAATCCGGTATCGGAGGTTTGTCTAACAGTATAGAAAGGAACGATGGAGATGTGTACGTAAAGAACTGACGTGTTGTGTAACTTAGTCTGTGTTGTACTCGTGTAAGTGAAATTTGACAAAATAACACGATAATTTTCGAATTTTTCATTTGCGCGCTTAAAAAGCGCAAGCTACGCTGCAGAAACTCGAGAGACGATACACTTTTCGCCGGTGCTGTACATATTTGTAATAATTTATGAAAACCTTTGCGAAAGTTCGGAGCAAACGTGATCCAGCGCATAAAAAAAAATGGACAGAATTAAAATCTAAAATTCTTCCATAACATTTTTAACTTGAAAAAACCGAACGCCTGTGTTTTTATTAGTTGAAATACAAATGCGAAACGTACGTAGATATTGAAAAATTCGATGTACCGTACAGCTTTTTATATTAATGAGAAAGATGGAATCGGTAGTGACGTTAATAGTTGGTGAAAAGCGTACGGCGCACAAAAAGTCCCGTAGGTATTACTCCTATATTTCCCCTCCGAAGCTATAAAACTTTTGTCCAACATACTTTTCATTTCCGCACGCAAAACGGAGATAATCCAGATAATAGTGTTAAATCTTCCATGCTGCGCAACACAAGTAAGGGTCTGAATTATCAAAAGTCTCGCAATTCTCTCGCGTTAAAATTATTCTCCGTAACTCCCCCCCCCCCCGTAATGTGAAGATGGTCCGCGGGATAAATGGCGGGCTCGGGGAAAGAAAGTATAAGCACGTACCCGGCGAAATTAAGTAAACAGCCATTGTCTGCGGGATGACGCGCGATACGATCGACGAGAGCGGCTATTGAATCGAACGGGGGGCGGATTGTGGACATAAAAAATTCCTTCCGAGTCGTGGAAGCTAATGAGACCCGCACCGTCGATCGCCGATGAATGCCCCGTCGGTTTATTTTGGATTTCGACTTCGTCAGAGGGTCTGACATCACCGCGTCGCTCGATCGCTGAATCGAGCGGCCATCCCGATACATTCGGTCATTCGAACCAACTACCAGATGCTGCAGATGGACGGACCGGCTACTAATCACAATAGAGGCCCTTCTCACCGACATACACGGTGTCTCAATTTCGACGCGCGTTCCCTTCATCCGTGGATTTCGACTCGACAAAGCGATGCCTCGAAGAGAGTTTGCCTTGGCAGAGATATTCGGCGCTTTCCCACGAATGTTTCTACAATTTTACGCGTCTCTTTGCAACCTCGTTTTCTTCCCTCGATTTCAAATTCTCTAATTATAAAACGAGAAAAGAACGCGATTTTTAAAGAAATACAAAATAAGGCTCCAATAAAAACAACATTAAAATTGAACTTAAAATTAACTCGGTGTTTTTAAGGGCAATGTGAGCCGTCACCTGAACTTGGGTGATGGAAAATTATATATCGGTAAGAATTAACGTATGATATAAGAAATTGGTAACAGTATGTTACAGAAAGTTTCGGTCAACGTATGTGACCCTCTTCATTTTTTTATCTCCGTGATTTCGTTCCGTTGGTAAAAAAAATCCCTGCCGACGTCTCGGAAATTTCTTTTAACAACCAATTTCCCCGGAAATTAATCCAAAATTTGTGCACAAAAGAAAGCGGAAAAGATCTAGAGCACCCTGTATAAACGCTATACATATAATTCGAGCGTTTACCTGCACGCGTTTGTAGGGCTTTAGTGCGCTCGCCTTCTGTGCTCCTCTCCTCCTTTTCCCCCCATTTCGCCAGGTAAGCGTGGAAGTGCAAGCGGCGCGCACGAAAACGTTTCCCGCAGCCACCGTGTACGTATCCGCGGTCTTTGTGCGCTGGACCGCTGACAGGAAGAGCCAGGCGTGACGACATAATTTTCGTCGTCTTCCTTACCTCCCACGTATTCGCGTTTCTCGCCGCAGATAAGAAGCCGAGGCAAAAAACCGCAATGACGAGAGGACCGGGGGGGGGGCGCGTACGCGGGGTAAAAAGTCGCGACGGCGATAAAACCAACGATAGCGTCCGCGAAATTTTCGTACGCCGTTGTCACGCCAGGTTTACGCGTGCGCGCACGCGCGAAATTTATCGCGCGTGAAATTCGTCGCGCCCTTTTCCTCACGCACTTGGCCGCATTTGCATTCAACGAGGCGAACCTGCGATTCTAATTTGTCGCGGGCGAGTCCCGAGAGAGAGAGAGGCAGCTGAGAGATTAGCTCTCGTCCCTATTCAGTATACAAGCGGGGGATAATATCTTATTCTCTTCACACGCTCAGGAATTGACGTCGCGTGCGCGCGGTGCGTCGAAATAACGCGAGTAAAAAATGCATACGCTTTTACGTTGCGGCGCGTTAGCATACTGTCTACGGCATTTACGTCAAAAGCGCGGAGTTGGCTTCAAATCCTCTTATCGTACTTCCCTTTATCTTCCCCTCTCTCCCTTCCTCCCTTTCTTCATTTGTCTCGCCGCCTCTCTTTCTCCTTTCGCGCTCGCGCAGCGTTTACCCCGTTCGCGCTTTCGCGCATTACAACGTGCCACCTTTTTAGCGGCGCCAACGGGCGAGACGTTCCTTTCCCACTTCATCATTTATTTTTGAAAATTTCCCGACCGCCCGCAAAGGGCGTTTTGCGCCGGACTGTCCGCACGCGTTCTGGACTGCCTCGCGAGGAGAAGCTGAACTTTTAGAGCCGTGTGTATTATGAATGAACGGCAGGGCCGCGAACCATATGGCGAGAGTGCAAGGCGGAGTACTCTTGTGTGTACGTGTGTACGTGTGTGTGTGTGTGTATATATGAGAGAGAGGCACGGGATGAAAAGAAGAGAAAGAGCGAAAGGAAGAGAGGAGCACGCCACGGCAGATTGAACGATGACAGCAAAGTCGATGGCTTCTTAGGGCCATTTTATATAGAAATCCAACGTAGCGCGTAATGCAATTTGGGACGTGACAAATGTACGGCAGGTAAATTCCCTGGAACGCGCACGATGCGTGCGGCCCTCCTATTATTGCCACTCTCAGCTGCTCTCTCGCGTCGCTCCCGATAAATGCCAGCGAGACTCTTAACCGATTAATAGTTCTCTCCGTCGCAGCTGGCTTATTAAAACGGAATGCGCGGGGCGTTATTAGCGACGAAGCCGGAAAAATCCGATGTTCCATCGAAGGATGAGTCTCTGTTCACGCAACAAGATTTTTATGCGATCAAAAGTAATCATCGTTCACCTTCCACTTGTACGTACATGTCAGAACTGCGGATTTCGAAGATTTTAACTTTTCGGGACTCGCGATTTCTCGGCTCCTACAACTAAAGTGGCTGCATCGTTGTCAATAATAATTCCAGCGATTCGAGTGTTACGAGACAGATGGAATTCGTGCGGTGGCAAAGGAAACTCGCGTCAGAACTGCGGACTTGCGGAAAATTTGCACTTTTCGGGACTCGCGATTTTTCGGCTCCTACATAAAAGTGAGACTGCATCCGTCGTCAATAAGAACGAAAGATCGTGGCTTCTCGTCGACACCCAACTCTTTTGTTGCAACAACGCGAGAACGAGGGGATTTCCCTTCCACGGAATATGAGAATTCCAATATGGTTTTGATGGCAGGCAACTCTGTAAATTGGATTGAATTTGTTACCGCTGACCCCGGGCTAAACGTAACACAAACGTATATTTACGCAAAGTGGAGCCAGTGCGACGAATTTACGATGCGGTTTCGATGCAACTCGCGATTGCAGCGCGCTTCACTCGATTGCTGTTTGATCAATTCTTACTCCTTTCGAGCAACATCGACGCTCATAGACGCCGCTAATCGACGAGCGGGGATACGCGCGGCGCCTTAAGTAGACGGTCGGCGGCATTAATTGTAACAAAACGCGAGAGTCCATTCATTCAGCTAAACGACTTTCACCGCCTTCACCCGCCTGTCGAGCGTGCGATATAACTCGCACGCGTTACACTTTTAATTACAGCGAGGCCGAAAGCGCGTGAGGAAGAGTCATTATGCATTCCGTGCGAGAAGCGGTGCGTACTGTGTAATTTGAAATGCAATAAAAGCGCCCCGTGCAGACAGGTAAGTCGTAAAACCGCAACAATGCATGTACGTATATCTCTTTAATATGGATTTCAGTGGGGTGTGCGCGACTCCCTTAAACACCGCGTAGTAAATCAATAAGTCTCACAAAGTAACGTTCGCGAGGCGTAATTTAGTGTATGACGGAGTACCTTGGGCTTTGTCTTCTGTTCAATAACGTAAACACGTTTGGTTTTAGGACAATTATTTCTTTGATCCCTCGGAGGATTCGAGATTGAATAAATATGAAAGGTATGCCCATCAAATGTAATGTGGCGTATAACAAAGTGTGCCTCTGTCTTGTCAGAATGACACTTTTAATATTAATCTGAATTTCATCGTTTTCTCTCTCTCTCTCTCTCTCTCTCTCTCTCTCTCTCTCTCTCTCTCTCTCTCTCTCTCTCTCTTTCTCTCTCTCTCTTGGAATGTCTTTCCACACGACTTTCAAGATTCAGGGACTATCGAGAACTTTAAGTTCAAGCTATTTGCCTTCTTGTTACAATTGAGAGATATCAACAATATTATGCCTCTTAAGGGGATGCTGGAGTGATTCTGCACTTTTGCACCTTTCTAACCTAAAAACTGTCAGTTCGCGGAAACATTTGTGTAATATACAAATTAAATGGCTTACGTGTACAGATCGAAAGCAACTTGCTATTCCGGCCAAATGAAAGAACAATATGGCATCACTGAAACTATCTGTTAAGTCTAATAAAAAATAATAGTGAGCAACACACATACTACATGTACTGTATGTATGTGTTGCTCACTATTATTTTTTATTAGACTTACAAACTTAGTTTCAGTGATGTCATATTGTTCTTTAATTTAGCCGGAATAGCAAGCTGTTTTCGATCATCTATACACGTGCCATTTAATTTGTGTATTACACAAATCTTTCCACGAAACAGACAGTTTTAAGTGCAAAAGGTGCGAAAGTGCAGAATCACTCCAGCATCCCCTTAATTGAATGCCTAATGCAATGAGTGTCGGTATTATATAATACCTGTTTATATTATCATATCTTCCTTTCTTTCTTAAATAAATAGAGTAATGGAATAAGGCCAATACGTTTACGAGCAACTAATCGATTACATTAGATTACAAATAATTAGTTATAAAGAGTCATTGGTTTACAGTTTTACAAAGGAGATTACGTATAAAGGTAAAAGAAACGCATTATTTTTAATCCTATATAAATAGTTAAGCATAGATAAAATTGTTAAAAATATATAAAATGTAAAATCCTAAATAAGTAGTTAAGCATTGATAAAATTGTTAAAAATATATAAAATGTAAAATATAAAAACGAAGACGGACGACGTTTCGACACTTTGCCTTCGTCGGCGTTTAAAATTCCTTTAACAACATGTCGAATGTTAATAAATTAGTATAATATATAGAGTATAATATATTCAACGCTCGTGCAAGGTTTGGCGAGTTACTTGTAATATAAAAGCGAGGCTCCTAGTCCTGTTCGATTAATAAAGACGAGCTTGTATTTTATTCTTAGTTTTCCTTTCTTTCTTTTTACTTTCTTTCTTATATTTACCGCGTCATGTATAATTCTAAACATTAAATGCATTAGTCTAAGCTTATTGTTTGCCACGTAAAAGTGTCTATACGCTTGAGGAGACTTGTCCCAGAGCGTTCAATAAATGATTCTGATTCTGATTTTCTCTCTCTCTTTCTCTCTCTCACTCGCGTGCCTTCCTGCGCGCGTGCATGGGTCGGAATGGATTAAATATAGCGTGAAAAAAAATGAAGAAAATGCCACATCACATGTCAAAGTATCTCATTTAGAACCGAATTCCTGAGATCGGATTCCCAACATATTCTTGCGTTACACATGTTTAACTGTTAAATATCAATTATTGTAATCGAGGCATCACCATAAATGCGCTCGTTCGTATGATATATTGTAATAAACTGTATTCATTATTAAATAACTGTATTCATTATTATGTGCCATTATCATACGTACTTATACTTTAATGTGCATATAATACGCGTATTAGCTATAATACCTAATTATACTATCAGAATAACGCGTCATTAAAGAGGAGGAATTTGCAAGAGACATTAACATAAACTGCACGGCAGTGGGGGAAAAAATATAATTTAGGTATAATTAATATCGACTATTATTAACCATTACCAAAAACGCGCTTGTCCGTGTATAACGAGCGAACCGCAATTACAAAACCCAATTACAATCGCACGCAGCCCTCGCGCGTTCAACGCTTTCTCTAGCCCCGATATAAAAATGCTAAACGCGTATCCCCGACGAGAGAGGCTCCTCTCTCGCGCTGCTCGCACGCGAGCGCGTGGTTTCGGCGAGACGTTCATCCGGAACCAGTTTGGCGGGTTTTTCGTTACCTTCATTGTGACCGGCGCGGCACCAGAAGTTCGTGAAAAACCGTGACGAAGGTTGATGGAGAAAAAAAAACGATAACCCAGCCGCCGCCGCCGCCGCCGCCGCCGCCGCTGCCGTTGCTGCTGATGGCGTGTCCGGTGGATGTCTACCGATGAATCGCGGACACGCTTCAACCTCCTCGGCCACGTTGCATATCGCCGGAACTCGATATATACGCACATGCGGGCGTGCACTCGCACACACACGTGCGTCGCACACGCACACAGGCGCGCGCGCGCAGCATTGTGAAGGATCTCACGACTCGATATAAGCTTCCGTTGCCCATAAAATTAACGTCACACCGACGGCCCACAAATCGAGCGAGCTAATTTTCTAAGAAATTCGTCGAGCGACAATTCCGGATCCTTTCAGGTGTAAATGCCCGGTTCGACTCGGCTAACACGTAAATACATCCCCTCCCTCCCTCCGATAACGCGACAAGGGTCGTTATTCTAATTTCGTTGTTTGTTTTTCACATTTCGCCGTGAATCATCCTCGCGTCGTTGTCGAGCGAGACGAGAGGGGGGCGGGCGGGCATTTAAATAACGATTACCCATTCGCGACGACTGCAAATTGAATGCAATTAAATGCCTCGGGACCGGGCACGGGCGGGAGCTTACTCTCGTTGTACCGAATTTATAATATAATCGCCGCTTACTTAATTTTCTTCGACTTCCGGCGCACCTCCGAGAGAAAGACCGCTCTTCTCGCTGAATAATGTAAGAATACACAAAGCCACACCCTTTTTACTCTTATCGGAAACCCTACTATTTTTAATATACAGCAACTCGAAAGTGGAATAAGAATAAACCCGGTTCTAAAAAAGAAAAGAACACCCAAGAGGCGGCAATAACTTTACGCCGCAGGATTTAACGGCGACAGTTATTTAGCGTTACGAGATGAAAACTTCAACGTCTCGAATTATGCGGCGAACGGCACGCGAAATAGACGATCGCGCGTATTTATAATCGACGCGAACCCGCGCGGGATTCGTTCGCTTATCGCGCGGACCGATAATTCCCAACACATTCGTGTCTGTCACCCGACACGATCGCGTCTCGATGAGTAATGCGACGACACGCGGAGCGGACCTGCCGCTACCTGCCGGCCTGAGCCACCTCGCGAATGACAACGCGCGGCGCGCCACCAAAACAAACGCCACGAAGGCCGGGCCGGTCTACGAAACAAACTATTAATGAACGCCAAATATTCTATCTCGTACACTTGCGGGTTAATTTTGATGAACGAGCCATGCCGCGCCTCGCGCTTTGTTGCGGATCATTAGTGCCGTCTGAAACGATTAATGCCGTTTGATCGAGAAAGCGTATTGCAATGTTACTTGCTAATCCTGATTAGAGAGAACACGTTTCAATGGCACGAATATTGACGTGTATTACTAATAATAAGCTTCAACTGTTGCACGCAAATCGTTTCTTTTTCTCCGCAAATTTCATCATTTGGCAAATTTTAGTCAATTCGTATGACTTTTTCATTAACTTCTCAATCTTTATTGCACTTCAGCTTGCATGCCAAGACGCGGGACTTGGTTCACAATTTTATTCCTACCTCATTCACTCATACCTGCACCGCATTCTATCCCTAACTCTACGTGCGTCTCTGATCTCCTTTCTCAATCGCACTATTTATACCCGTTCCAACTCTACCCTATTCATATCCTACTTCCTCTTTGTTTTCATTTTCCTCTTCTTACTTCCTTGGTTCTCCTGCCTCCTCGTACAGTACAGTTTCCCTTCTCTGCCCCTTCTCGTCGAGAGCGCGGCGTCAGCTGACTTTTTTCATTAAAAAATATCACTTAATGCATTATTGAACAAATGCGTTGGTATGCTGGATCATATATGTGCATTTAAAAGCATATTTAACGATATGTCACGTTGTCAAGTCTCGAAGAGCTGGTCAAATTTTCTCAAAACCAACGATATGTAATTTTTAACGACCTACACTGGCCAACGTTTTTATTTCAAAAACACACTACGTTTCGGTCCCGGATTTGGACCCTTCTCAAGTAATCTGAAATCGATGAAAACAACGAAAAACATTGACCAGTGTAGGTCGTTAAAAATTACATCATTGGTTTTAACCACTGGCGATATTAAATTTATCCGTGGGTTTCCTCGAAACATTGTATCTTTCGATTTCACTAATAAGTATTTGCTTGCAGTGGCCTTATACATTTAATAGCGCATTTGAATCCTTGTAACATTTGTTACGTTTATCTCGTTTTTGTTGAGATCTACTTTCTCTATAAAACAATAATAACCCTCAAAGTGCTTCCGCGAGTGCACCGACCCATAATCCCTATATGTTAAAAAGTACAACTTTGTCACGTTTTCTTCCTTTTATTTCATCGGCGACCGGGTCTGAAATTTCGCGTACCGAGAGATAAAACCTACAACTACGTGTACTTAAATTTCAATATTTTGTACTTTTGATCGGATTATGCAGAAGCCATCTTAAGGGGATGCTGGAGTGAATCTGGACTTTTGCACCTTTCTAACCTAGAAACTGTCAGTTCGCGGAAACACTTGTGTAATATACAAATTAAATGACTTACGCGTACAGATCGAAAGCAGTTTGCTATTCCGGCTAGATGAAAGAACCATATGGCATCACTGAAACTAAGTTTGTAAGTCTAATAAAAAATATTAGTGAGCAACACACATACTACATGTACTGTATAGTGCGTTGCTCACTATTATTTCTTATGAGACTTACAAACTTGGTTTCAGAGATGCCATATTGTTCTTTCATTTAACCGGAATAGCAAGTCACTTTCGATCTGTACACGTGAGCCATTTAATTTGTATATTACACAAATGTTTCCACGAAACAGACAGTTTTAAGCGCAAAAGGTGCAAAAGTGCAGAATCACTCCAGCATCCCCGCGTATATTTCTCCTATTTCGAGAATTGGTTGTTGAAAGAGAGAAAAACAAAAGACTCTCCGTGCCTCGAAATAAGCTTCATTCGAGTTGCTCAATTTATTCTTTCAAAGAGCAATCGCGATTGTAAACATGATAACGATTACCAAATTGACTCTCTCAAGTTCGTTTTATCAAACTAGATAACGCCTCGTGTCCGAGTTATTCGGTAGAAATGCGACTACAAATAATGGTTTTAAACATTTTCAGTCAATTCCACGGTGTTTTTATTTTAATGGAAATGACTGCAAATTCAAAGACCTGTATATATCGAATCGGAAGATATTGGAAATATTGCCATCGAATTTAGCCGAGATGAAATTGGCAATTTATTGGAATTTGCCTATTGTTTGAAATTTATACCCGCAGCATTTCACCAAAACGCACAAATAACATGTCGTAACGCGTTACAAATATACACATATATATATATATATATATATACATTTTTTTTCAATCACCGAGTGAAGCAATGCGTTTCGAGCAATCCGATTTACCCGGTGTCCGCTATACGAAACAGTATTTCCTCGTTTCTAATTTCGCGACGTAGATCTCGCGACACGTTGCGAGAGTAAATTTCGAGCACTGGGCGAATTCTGTTATTACCAGTAACATGCTCGTAGCCATGGAAGATACGATAACCCCGGGATTTGTGTCATCCTGTATATAGGGTGCCCCAGAAACCCCTTATGTCTGGCGACAACTGTGACCGAAGTGCAGATTCGTTTTAATAAAAGAAAGGGTTGATACACCAATAGTTTACCGAATTCGCAATAGTTGACGGTGAAGTAAAATTTGTACGACACAAACTCGTTCATTACGGAAAGAGCTAAACCGGGGGATTCAAGTTTACCAACAACGCGAACAAATATGGCTTAGCAATGTGCTCGCGATTTGCACTCGTTTAAACAAGTTGTTCGTTCATTTGCATTCGCGTTTGCTTGGATTCGAGTTGAGAAATGTATAATCTGCGTTTGAAGATGAATTGTTTCTTCTTTGCGTTAACATTTTCTCAAGGGGCAAACCGCTGAGGGCACTGCGATTTGCGGTATTGCCACATTGAAAAAAACATCTGATTGCATTAATTAGAAATCTGATTGATTCAACTAGTCGTCGGTTAGAAAATGAACGAATCGGAATTTCTCTAGGACTTACCAGATGTGTAGTGAAGTCTATCGAACTTCTGGTTATGAAACATCGAGCCCTATCGTGATAACTAAAAATTCTGTTTGGTTTAACCAGATAAGATAATAAGTTCGGTTCAACCAAAATACCAATCGAGGCATTTTTCTCAGCGCAGGCATTTTTTGGGCATTACTTGATCCTGCTGGGGCATTGTAGACAATCCAAAAAGATTCTCAGCGTGAGAAAAATGCTTTGATCGTATCAACAAGACACGCGTGATAGAACGTATTTTGATTAAACCAAACAGAATTTCTAGTTATCAGGATGCAGTTCGATATTCCTGAAGTTTGATAGACGTCACTACACATCTAGCGAATCCTAAAGGAATTCCAACTCGTCCATTTTCTAACACACGACTGGTTGAATCTACCAGATGTTTTTTCAGTGTAAGATAACAAGATATGTCGAATTTTAGTGCATTAGTGGGCATTGGCGTGATTTTGATAAGCGGTTTACCCCTTGCATTTTCTTATCCGTCCTGAAATTCCATTTCGTTACTTCTCGACCGTCCCGGATTCTCCTATCGTTCATGCCAGCGCGAGTATTCGTTTTCGATTTACAACAGTTTCGGAACGACGCCGAGAGCTGGCAGGGAATCGAAGGCATAAAACGCACCAGCGAAACCACCCCGAGTCGTTTTTACGTCTCGGCGTCGTTACGGAGAGTCGAGAAAATCGGAAGTCGATGGTTTCACGAACGAGAATTAAATCGACAGCGTCGCGAGCGGCAGCGCGACGTAAACAGCAAACGGTAGCGCGGATAAAACGCGTACGTGTGCGCGACCCCAGCGGCGCGCGACACCGCCGATACCTACTTTTCTGGCGGCGGGACCTGACGCGGCTTTCAGCCGGGAAAAATGCAAACGGCCGGCCGATCGCCAAATTCCCCGATAAATAAATAATCCCGTCGGTCCTCGCCGATACGCGGCTCGGCGCGCGCCCGCGATCCGCTCACACAATCCATGCGTGCAACGCGCAACGGCATGGCACGCACACACGTCGCCGTCACCGCCGCCGCCCCGCTCTCACCGAAAAAGCTCGGAAACCGGCCGCGCGCGCCCGCTCTCGCGACGGCTTAAGTGATTTGCATGCGCGACAGGTGCAGCGCGCGAGTCGGTGTATTACGTGTTTAATTCACGTGTCTCGCATACCCGGCGTTACGATTCCCGCTGATTTCCATAATGCAACCAGGGCACCGCGCCGCGCCGCGCCGCACCGCCACCGCATCGCGCCGCGCCGCGCCCCGTGCCGCAGAGAGGATCCGCCCCGGATCGGCGGTCGTATTTTTCGGCGCGCGAGACAGATCGCCCGGCGTTTACGCGCCCCTATCGATCGCGTTAAACGCGTGTCACCAACGCGCGCGGGCTGGCCGGAGCGCGACCGACGACGCGGCGCACGCCGCCGAATCCGTTGACATCGCGTATCAAACTCTTTGCGCTCGCGGGCCGAGGCGCCGTGAATTGTATTTCGCAGATTTTTCGATGCCGAGTAATTATTTCTCTTTGATCAATACGGACGGGAAAGGAAACGCGCGGTTTACTCGTAGTCGCGTTAGCAAATTGTTTATGATATATATTTTGATACGCGGATTGGCTCTTTCCACCGTGCGCGATAATTTAATTAAAGTCTAACCAAATTGCAACCAGATCCGTATTCGATGATAATAACAATGATAATAATTGATAATTGTAAAAACGAAAGAGTGCATACGCAGTGATATCTCGCGCACGTAACGGGATAAATGGGGTTCGCGTGACACAATACGGAGCTGTTAATTAATATGGTCAGACTGATGAAAGTGTTTTTAAATCTTTCTCGAATGACGGTGAAGTGAGAAAAAATGCTTCCAGCGACTCCGGCGCTGGCGGACTCGATCAGTGTCGATAAGATAAGAGACGGAATTAAAAATGTCACTTTTTTAGTTCCAAGTTCACGATGTTAGAATTTGGCCCGAGAAATTTCTAGCCAATCAATTTGCAACTTTTACGAAAAAGCAGCAATTATATCAGCTACACATTGCTCAGACCGAGATTTTGGATTGAATTCTAGCATCGTCAACGCCATGGCTTTACTGACAATCTGACGGATGTTTGGAAGCGACCTCTCTCGAAAGAGCCTGCAACTATTTCTACACGCCATACTGTTCGTCTACACAGAGAGAACGGTTTCTTTGGATTTAGTAATCTTATTTGTTTGACTTGGATTTGTTTAATTTAAATAACATAATTTTATACTAAACATTATTTTGTTAGATAGAAGATTGTGTTGTTAATGGAAAAAATACTGTTATTTAAAGAAAACAAAATTTAACTTTAAACAGAATAATATCTTATTTGGTTAGATTACATATATTTTGAATAAAATAAAGAATTTCTTTAATGTTACTCACACATGCAATAAGAAAAAGCATTATATCTTTTAAACAATTAATTGCTTATGACAATTATTGTAATATTTGAATAAAAATCCAAAGTATTATGGATTATATATCGAAGATGGAGAAACGCCGCTATATCCCTATCTTGCGACTTCTCTTGCTTACGGTATTTTTATTTCAAGACCGTACTAAATATCTTAAAATAATAATAATACGGTTTTGTCATTGGTTTATAATATCTTATATCGTCCTGTGGATACTGTATAATGTACAATGAATAACATCCTATGAAACTAGCGTAAACGGTACCCAGCGAGAAATGACTTGTTGAGCCGCAGTTCGATTCACGCTCATAGCGCTATAAACATCGTTCTATCTTCGTCTGACATTCGATGTGAAACAAATAGCGTTTTCGATTTGCTGACTCGACCCGACTCCGAGTCAGAAAAGTTTGATCAAAAGTAAGATTTTTGCAGAAATTGTGGTTCAAATCTTGCTTTTGATCAAACTTTTTTGACTCGGGGTCGGGTCGAGTCAGAAAATCGAAAACGCTAAAAGACAGATTGGTA
>NW_011967121.1:219396-261903 GCF_000949405.1 Vollenhovia emeryi | reverse complement strand
TGTACTTACAGTGCTGCGAGCGTGAATCGAACCGCGGCCGTCTCGATCACGGTCTTACATACAGGTCCTTCATCTCATATGGTGGGGGTAGGTCGAATTTTTAAGCCAAAAATCGTTTGTCTCTTGGCCACGAGAGTCACTGCGGTACTGTAGCAGCGGTAGTAGGACAGAGACACAGATATAGAAATCACGGTTTCTCTACTTACGTTGTATATATATTTAAACGCAATAATAAACTTCTTTGAATAAAAGAAAAAATTATTTAAATGAAAAATTAATCTTTTTCCAGAAAAAATTACATTGTTTTAATGAAACAACAATATCTTTAGGTCAAATAAATCCTATCCATTTATTAAACGAATATTTTAGTTGAAGTAAAGCTATTCATTATTTGAAATGTCAAATAATCATATTTGTTGAAACATTGCACGATATTGTTCTTATATGTTGTCCCTAGAGTACGCTGGTCTCATTTTGTATACATTTATTGTAGAATTCTCGCGTCGAGCAAATATTGTCGCCAAGTGTACTAAAAATTAGTGAAATTAAAAAGTTTTTTAGCTTGTGAATAAAGTCGACCAGCACAGTCTAGATTTCGCTGCGTACTTCAATTCCGTAAAAGAGTTTCGTATTTCTATGAAGCCAATTAAAAGATTACTTCTAACAGAGATTGTCGATAAAACAGACGGCTTTAGGATCCCCTCAAATTGAATCCCAGGCAGACGAATCGTTTCCGGGTAATTCGACGATATTGTAACACGCGCGGTAACGCATTAAACGTAACGGGGAAAGTTACAGATACGAGAGGCCAGAAACAAGAGCTTATCGCGCTGGATTTGCTCGCGCATGATGCAAAATGAAAAATACACGTCTAACGTATATCCCGGTCGTAGCGCAAATTGCACCATACTGCCTTTATACTCTCTCCGACGAGCCCTTCGGTTTCGCCGAGTTTCCGATTAACGACGCGTTATCGGTTCCGCCTCCCAAAGACGCGGCGCGTGACAACGGCGACAACACTCGTGCGCCGGTAAACGTAATCACCGGGGAACGCAGCGATGCCGGGATTAAACAAGCAACAATCTCCGGGGGTATGAGTTTCATCGAGCGAATATCCACCGCACATCGGCTGCGTTCCCAGCGGGGATCGTTGAATTCTAAGTATTCCGCTCCGTCTCGTCTCGCGGAGCGTGTTCCGAATATACGCGGCCCCGTGAACGCCCGAAACAACAAACCCGAAAACAGAGGGGAAAAAAAGCGCACACACTCGCGGCCGAAGGAGAAGGCACGGAGGAACGGAGGAGAGGAAAATAGTCGTAAAACAAAGCGCGTGCCCTCTCCCTCCCCTCCCGCTCGCTTTAAAGTTCTAACGACCGGTCCGGCCCGATAAAGCGTGTGTATATATACGTGTACAATGACCGGCGATGCAGGAGAGGAGAGCGGTGCAGCGCGCATGTGCACGCGTGTGTGCACGCGGATGAAAGTCCACGGGGTCATCCACCAGTGGGGAGGCCACGATGCGATGCGCTGCGCTCCGCTCCGCTCCGCTCGGCTCCGCGCGCCCCGGCATTACGTTCGACGTTGGATTAACGTACCGAAAACTCGTTTATGTGTTTTGCCGTCGCCGTGTACGGTAGCGAGCAACCCCGGAGACGATGACGGGGGAATCCCGGACGACACGGCGCGGCGCGACGTGACGCCAGGCGAGTCCTGGGAATATCCTGGAGGAACCGTAACGCGCGCGCCCCGTTCGACCGATTAGGGACCGAGCTTCTCTCCGTACGTACGATGCGAGAATCGCGAATGAGAGCCGCGCGTTCTACCGCGCGAAAGCTGCCCCCGACGAGAAAAAATCCCCGGCCCAAGGGAGCCAATTGTTTTTTCTTTCCTCTTAATTTTGCATCCGCGTTATCGTTAGTGCGATAGCGACCCGACATCAACGTGTGCGGAAACGATTTCATTTTTAACATACGTACAAGACGCTCTGCGATTCGTGACTTCAATTCTGATCGCATTTCCTGAGCAAGTTGAACTCTTCCCTGGCGAGGGGCTTTCGGCGAATTAAACTTCGCGGAGCCAAATAGATAACAAAGTCGCATTCTTTCGCTAATTTCAAGTGAACTTTACCGCGCGGGAATTTTAAGATTTCGCAACGAGCGGCGACCCTTCCCGACGTTTTCGCTAAATCGACTGTAAACATAAAACGAAACGCTCGGCTGCGCCGGTTCGCCAGTGAACTCAAAGAGCCGCGAGTAATATGTAGCGTTCTTAGACGTACGTTTTTCTTTCTCAAATCTCTATTCCCGTAATAATATTCCGAAAAATATAGTCGTATTTATATATACATTTCCTCCCAGGCGTATGCCTGTATTTATACGCCGGGCGATAAAAGATCTCCCTATCACTAGTTCTCCCATGTCGTAAAACTTAAACGTGAAGAAACTCAGATCATACAGATAAGAAGAGGAATTCACGCATTTAACCCTTTACGTCACGTTAAGCCGCGCGTCCTCAAAAATTATTGACAGGACGGAAACGCGCCGCGTTTACGATATATATTACCCAGATTCATTACTTCCACGTAAATCAGCATGAAATAACGATGTCGTAAATTAGCAGCGAGGAGGCTTAATTGAGCGCCCCTTAAAATTTCACTTGTCTTTATTGTGAGGCGCTCGATCCTAGGGACTAGGCGGACACGTGCACGGCGCTCTTGCCGTCCAAAGGGTTAAGGATTAATAGTGGTAGAAAGATCTGCCCATTCGTTCTCCGCGTACGAGCCGCGGTAACGGTATTAAATACTCAGGAAGACGACGAAAGTTTACGATCGCGTCGAATCGTGCCGGTTACTCGTGCGTGCGTTGAAAATGCCGAACAAACGCATTTAGCGCTGATCGAACGTTTTACGACCCGGGAATTAGATCAAGCTCGATCGCCGTACGCGTCTTTAATTCCCGACGAGTCGCGCGAGGCTTGTTTCCGATTGTCAAGCGGCAAGTCGTAGGACTCGCGTGTCGAGGATGAATTTTCAACGCCGACGTAAGCGACCGCGCGCGTTTCGTACGTGCAAAGGATCGCATTCCCGTGGTCGTTCGCGAGAGCAATGGAGTAGATTTAACGAGTGTAACGATATAAGCGATAAATTTTGGAAAGCACGACGCGAACGCGCGGCCTCCTACTTTCCAACCGCGCGATTATAAATGCCAGAATCCCCTAATTACATCGTCCGGGTAGTTTTACGAGTTCCGCGGAGCGCCGTACAATGACATAAAAGACGTACTTTCTTAAGTAAATTCCAATCTTTACTGATATCGCCGTCAAGATACCGACTTAACAACAAGTGCGATATAAACGTATCTCAGCGACAAAAGTATCGCGGCGACGTCTCGTCGAATTCGCCTAACCAGCGCGACGTAAGTCGCCTCTAAAACTGGCAAGTTAGAATCACCAAAAGGAGAAAAAGTAACAGCAAATAGTGAGACGAGTACTCCCGTCTCGGTCCGACGCCACTTCCGTGTTATTATGTAAAGCTAGTATTCGCTATCTTTTCGCATGGAAGGAAATAAAACCGACGAGAGAAAGAGAGAGAGAGGGGGGGGGGGAAGGAGTGCAGCCGTCACGTCGATTCCAACCATTTCTGGATAGCTCTCCACGGTGGTTCGCAACGGTTCAATTGGATCAAGCCCGTCGCTACGCGCGATGCACCTTGCACAGGATCTGCACGGACGACTCGGGCTCGTTGCAGCGCTCGAAGGGCGCGGTCGAAGAACCGCGAGACGAAACAAGGCGGGAGAGAAAGGAAATCCCCCCCGCGTTATGAAAAATCCTGGCGCGGCTAAAGCCCCGGAATTTAACACGGTTCAACTCATGGTGACCATCCCGAATCGTCGAGCACGTTGGACGAACGAGTTTTTGTTTACAGTAACACCGAGGGTTCGAACCACCCACAATGCATTCCCCGTGTCGCTTCCTCCCGGGGCTTCGCTCGAGACTTCTGAAAAAGCTCCGACCGAAGAATGCACGTCCGTCCCGCCGCTCGGATACTTTTCCTCCCGTTGCCCGGGCCGGCTGTAATACGCGTGCACGCAATGCGATTCATTTCCCAAAACAAAGGCCGCGCCTCGTAGAATTTTATCGCCGTAAAAAAATAACCTTTTTTTAAAAAAGAAAGACGCCAAGTGTAAGCGCCATCCAATCGAGAATTATATAATTTAATTATTTGGGTATATTTTAGTAGAAAAAAAATTTTTATCTTCTCTACAAAGATAAAAAAATTTTTATCTTCTCTACAAAAGCAATGATATCATCAAATGGCGCCGACTGAAATAAATATTTATACAAACTAGACACTTCATTATATTTTATATTAAAATGTTGTATCCACATAGTCGGGCATAAAATTTTATCGGAGGAAATAAAGGAAATAATAATATTAATTTTTTATACCTATTCAATAAAAGCGTAATGCAAACAAATTTAATACAAATAAATATTTGATTAAAAGCTGGCCTTTTCTAATTAAATAAATTAGTATGGCTCGTATGTGTTAAACACAAATTTCCAAGAATTTAAAAAACTCAGAGCCGCGACGGGGTGGCAGTGTCTAAATATTCTATTCCAAGTTTATTGCGAAAAAATATCACCTTGGCCAGGGTTTGAACCTGGACCTCCCTCTCGCTATGCGGGAGGTCTTTTCTAATTAAATTGCTGGACACACATCGGTCCTGATTCACGACATTATTGTTTATTAAAAAAACTTTGCGCTGCTAAACGACGTGTTAACTGCGCTCCTCCTCCTTCCTTGCAGGCGTTAAACTCTTTCTTCCTTTTGTGCGTACGCATATGCGTGGGTTATGAATTAGAAATTAGAATAAATTGTAAGTTTGGATTGCGTCCTAAAAGAAAGACCCGCGCCTCGTAGAATTTTATCACTTGGTCTACCGCTTTAAAGATATCGATTGGCGCGAGTTTTGGATTCTCGTACGGTGTAACGTCAGCGATATCGCGCCGCGTGCGTCAGACGGTTATCCTCTAATATACTTTTTGAGATTACATTTACATGATTCACTTTTATGATTCACTTTGGGTGATTCATTTCGCGCGTTGCAGCGAATGTACGAGGAGCTTCAGCGGCGCCAAGCGTCGAGATAATTCACCGAATTTTTGGCGCCGTTACAGACTCTCGTACGCGATCGGCCAAATTGAATGTGGATACCGACGATTTTTGCTCCTTCCGGGCGAACGTTTCGGCGAATATGTCCGTTCGCCCGATTCACTTTTTGATGATACGCGCGGGATGATGTGCTCGAGAGCGAACCCGTGTAAATTCGTCTCAAGCTGTAATTCCCACGGGGTTCCCCAACTAACTGCGCGCGATTCTAACGTGCGTGAAAGCCTCTTACGCCTCTTATCTTTTCATCGTTTAACAAACAACGCGTTAACACGGTTTACATTTTGATGCTCCGTGCTCTCGGGATTATCATCAAGAGGCAATCGTATAAAATTGGTTTATGTTACACACTCGTCTTTACGGGCTCCCGATTGTGTGGATTTTAATATGCGTTAAAGCTCCCGAATGAGATTAGCCTCCGTCCGTTTCTTCGGCGAACGACGACGCGCGGCCGGCGGCCGAGTTTTCTCCAGGACGCTGTTTATTGCAATTCCCTTTTCGACGCGTCATTGGGAATATCGGGAATAATCGGGGAAGCGCGAGTCGCGCGAATTCGAGCTGGATTCCGCGAATCCTGTTCCCGGAATTCCGGGATTCCGTGCATGATTTTAATACGCGCGACCTCGTCGACGTGTCGATAGCGCCGCTGCCGGTAAAACGAATAATAAAACGACACGAGAGGGGATCCTCTCGACGACGAGACGCACCGAAACCGAGGCAAACTAATTGTAAACGAGCTTCGAGGAGAAGGTGGAGAAGGTGGCGAAGGCAGCGGAGAAGAAGCAAGGAGCGCAGCGAGCAGCAGCAGCAGCAGCAGCAGCTCCAGCAGCAGAAGATCCTCGTATTCGACGCCGAGATTCCAGTTTCTCCGTTAGTCGAGAAGCGAGCGGCGGTCGCGGAGATGAGAGAAAGGAGGAGAGGGAACGGAGGAAGGAGAGAGAGAGAGGGAGAAGAGAGGTCTCTCCCAGTATATACGCCGAGGCAAGCAGCCTAACTCGCCGAGGTCGGGTCGAATAATAAAATAAAAGAGCACGTCGGGTGGATGGGGTGCAAGGTGGTAGCGTGGCAAAGGTAGAAGAAGAGGAAGGAACTTCGCTACGGGAACGATGGGTGGTTTTACGTGTGGCCGCCGCGCCGGTGTATACGTGTGGGTGCGTGTGCGTGGATGCTGCCGGAGAAAGATACAGCCGAGAAATCGAGGGGGAGCGCGCGAGAGAGAGAGACCGATCTCCTCGGCGTTGCCACATGCTCAACGCTGAATTTCCGAGAGCGCCTCAAATATAAAGGCCGTCTTTATAAGACCGCCGTGTGCTTATGCGACTGCCTTCGAAACTCGCATCAAATTCTTGACGTCTCATTAAACATCGTCAGGTTTCAAGAAGTTAAACGTTACGCCGCTTTACGCACGGCGGGCCGCTCCTACGTGCACGAGTAACGAATCCGCCGGACAGAGGAGCCGTTCTCCTCCTCCTCCTCCCCCTCTTCCCGTCTCGTTGCCCAGCACTTTCGCGCACTCCCCGGCAACGAGACAAGTCCGGCCTCGCATACGCGCGGGATGTTATACAGAGTGTAAATAAACTACAGGTGCAAACTTGAGAGATTAATGGAGGTCATTGGAAGGAACAAGCGAGTCTTAATAAGCATATGTCCGGCAACTAGTAATTACTGGAAATATTCAGCTTTTCAATTTGTAAGTCGGCAATTCTTGGCCGAAAAAGGGCGAGGGGCGCTGTAAAAATTTACTATACTTTCAACCCAAGGACGGAATGTTTCTCAAACTATGTGCTGATTGCAGCTCGCTTGTTCCGCTGGGGAGAAACTCTCGGTTGAGTCTTAAAGATTGTATCCGCCAGCTTAGATACGCTCCGCACAAAGTTTCCAAGTTACATTAATGTGTTCCGATCGACGGCCGCTAATTAATTGTTGTTTTCATAACCAATTTGCTCTAGAAATATTAGTTCGCTCGCGCATACTTGAGAAACGATTTGCCTGCCAAGGATGATTAACTACTTGAAGCGTGATAGGCCCTCCTCGATATTCTCAATACCTTAGAGCGATGTTAACTCTAATTTTACCGCCTATTAATCGTTCGATTATCCTACCATGGAAATGAGGTGACGCCCATAGCGTAAACGTCTCAAGTCCATCCCGAGCCTATCCCAAGCGATCCACGAGAGTGCTTTCACCAATTTGGAGCGGACTTTCCTCGGACGGATACTTTCTATTCAAAATAATTTCGTTTCTCAGATAGTCGACGTTCCTCTTTCTTCTCTAACGTTAAGAAATCGCGAATGATTTATAATTTATCGGTGCATCTTGCTTCCCTACACCCTCGCAAGTAATATCATGGCTACGAGACTCTTGGACGGCGACAGAACGGGGAGCACAAAGATATCAATTTATAATTTCATTTCCCCAACTGTGGTGGTTTCTTAAGGTGGGCTCCTGCACGAAGGAGCGGTTAGTGTGGGTGCTTTGGTGGAGCAACTTTGATTTTTATAAATTCATGTGACTGTTTCATTAAAAAAAATATCACTTAGTGCATTGTTGAGCAAATGCATTTATGCTAAGTTGTATATGCACGTTTGAAAACATTTAAAAATATGGGATATTGCCAAGTCTCAAAGAGCTGTCAAATTTCCTCAAAATCACGGCGGAAAAAATTTCTGTAAATGATTACGAAAAATTTACTTCAAATAGAAATTTGTAGAAATTGTTATGTCTTCGTTGAAACGTTTGTCTCTTTGTAAAAATATCTACGAAATAGTACCACAAATTACAAGAAATTATTGCAAGTAGTATTTCATGACAATGTACAATTTTGTAAAAATTGGTACAAACTTTACTAGTTTTAAAAAATTTAAAAAACAAAATCTTAAAGAATTAAAACATCTAAAAATTAACAAAAGTGTTCAAATTCCAGCATATTCACGTTGATTTTTACAACACTTAAAATTTACGTAGAATTTCTCAGATTCCGGCAGTTATATTTAATTTTCTTTTGTAGAATTTTGTACAATTATTTCCGGCAGGAAACATTGTATCTTTCGACTTCACTAACAAGCATTTGCTTGCAGAGGTCGGTGACCTCATACACTTAATAGCACATTTGAATCCTTGCGAAATTTATTACGTTCATCTCGTTTCTTGTTAAGATCCACTTTTTCTATAAAATAACGTTAACCCTCAAATGTGATTCCGCGAGCGATCGGCCCATAATCCCTATATCCCAATGAACCCCAAGTAATAGTCACACAATATCAATATTGTAATTTCCTACTTAACAATGGAAATATAATACAACATGGGCGTTATATTACAATTACCGTGTTGCGTAGAAAATTAAAATACTGATGTTTTGTAACTGTTACTTGGTGTTTACTGGAATGTTGAAAAATACAACTTCAATATTTTTTCTTTATTTTATTTCATCGGCGACCGGGTCCGAAATTTCGCGTACCGATAGACAAAATCGAGGGCATTGTGGTGTACAGATTTGCGGCATTACTGGGCATTACTAGGCATTTCTGGGGCATTAGTTTAGGCATTGGGCCTTGCTGGAGCATTATAAAGATGAAATAAGATAAAATAGTGCCCACCGGGTATTAATGGGCATTGGTGTACAAGATTTTGGCCGGCGGTTTCCCCCTCGGATAAAATCTACAACTACAGTCTACTTAAATTTCAATTTTATCTACTTGGCCGGTTTACGCAGGAGCCTGCAACGTTTGTTAATTCTGTTAATTTGTAATATTAAACGTCCGTGACGAAGAACAAGATCACGCCTTGATTTCTGCGTACGACTCGCACTGGCCTTTCCTACCCTTCGTTGATTTCGTTTCGTTACGGGAAGCGAGCTGTATAAAATGTTTAACATCGCCAAGTGGCGTCGTTTTAAAAAGTGACACAAAGTTTTCATCCCCTGATATTTATTATTATACAAAATGTCTTGGGAATTTTCCAGAGTGGTAAAACGCGAGGGCTCTCTAACTACATGTAAATTTTATGTTAATAATCCCTTTCGCTGTTTCATCAGTAATTTGCCCCGCGTAAACATCTTGCAAACGTGACGCACGAGGCGCAAGAGACGTTCCGTAAACGTTCGGCAAAAGTATAATTGTTGACGCACATGGATTGACGTCTCTAATATTTATTCAAACATTAATGAGCAATCAGCGATGTTACAATTATATCTTTTTCACCGAGCAATCACGGCTGACGAACGAGCTCATTTGTCGTACCAAGTAATTACGCATAATAATTGCGCCGATTGCACCGCGTTCTCGCGCAAGCAACATAATTTCATAAATTTTAGCCAACTAATCTGTAACCGTATCTGTTTTTCACGGATTAAGAATCGCTTTTACAGGCAAAATGTTTTCCCCAATTATTAACATTAGTTTAATTATACCTGTTCATCTCACCTTCAAGCTATTATTACACGCTCAGAGGAAGGTTCCTTATTATAAGATAGGCTTCTAACGGGAGGTTTTCAACGTCCAAGTTCAACGACGAATCTTTTTTCGCAACAATAACACAATCTAACAATCATTTTTTCACTGAACAGGTTTCACTTTAAGAGCAATAAATTCATGGTGGAACCAACAAATGATGTCTATTAATTTAACAGAAAGCCCGCTATCTCATATTAAAAACTCGTCTGGTTAACAGTTAACCAAAAAATGAAAACCCGGGCCACGGGGGACTTTCCTCTGTATAGCGTATTATTATTCCCGGTCTTGCACTTGAAGTATTCAAGAAAATGTATAAATGTACTCGAGATAAAAATAAAATAAAATAAAGCTGCCGTTACATTTGCGTGAATATTCTGCTCTAATCTCCTTAAACTTCTCATTAAAGAAGCAGAAATTTTCCTCCCCCAGGATTAAAGGGACGTTAAACCTCTTCGTTGCACGCACAGCGTTAGTTAATATTTCAATCGTAATGTTAATCATAAATTGGAGCTATCTTGCGCCGAATATTTCGGGAATCCGTTGATATTTCACAAGCAAAATAACAGCTGCGCTTGGATAAATTAGATGAATTATGCTGAAAGCTCCTCGTTGACCGCTTATCGGTGTGTGCGCGCAATATTTGCCGGCGTATTCAGTCTCGCGGAGTTTAAACGGCAGAGTCAACAGCGTGTGCCGCGGTATGCGCGCATTATTTCTCGTATTATGATATTCCGCGAGATACCGATCTCGAGATAAAAAAATTGGCCGGGCGGGATAACGTCGGCCCGGCGACGCGCGCGCGCGCGCGGCTACGAGGCCGTAAAAATGAATTATTGTATTCGGAATTATCGAGGTCGCATCGACCGCGAGTGCGTACGTGCCGCGTTATTTCCGTTGGGCGAAATCGAATTTATCGGGATTTCGACGTTGACAGGATACAGATCGACATAACGAGTCATAAAGCGTCGCCGTTAATTGCATCATTGGACACCGCATTTTCCACATTTTTTTTTTTTCGAGGGTCCGATATTAAATGTCACCGCGCACGTCCGGCTGAAATTTTTCGTCAGACGGGGCGAAACGCGAGGGGGCGAAACCGCTGTGGGTATTGTGGTGTACAGATCTGCGGCATTACTGGGCATTTTTTGGGCATCAGTTTGGGCATTAGGTCTTGCTGGGGCATTAGAAAGATAAAATAAGACAAAAAAAATGATAAAACAAGATAAAATTAGAACAATAAAAGGATTATATCGACGATAACTGGCAAAGTATATTTTCAATTAATACACGACGTTTTTCGACAAGTAATACTGGTCCTTCTCAAGTATCACCCATTAGATGTGACAGCAAGAAATAGGTGATGTATCAAAGATTACGAATGTGTAGAAGTGCATAGTAAAGAAATGGAATCACTCCGCACAGTAAGGAATGTAGAGTTAAAATTTTTTTTTTAAATTAAAAAAATTGAACTATCTTATTAAAGCGTCAAGCATTGTCAACGTTGGATAGGACACTAAGATAAAATTAGATAAAAAGGATAAAAAGATGAAAACAGATGAAATAAGATAAAACAAGATAAATGAGATGAAAGCAAGAAATAAGATAATAACATAAAGTGATGCCCACTAGGCATTAGTGGGCATTGGTGTACAAGATTTTGGTCAGTGGTTTACCTCTCGGCGAAATGTAACTTCTTTAGCCTAATCTACAGTGCGCTCTCTGCGTCTAGAAACGTTCTATTGTAGCTAATGAACGCGTTTAAAGAATTTGTGCAAGTTGATAAATTGTACATTGTACATTGGCGACAATTTTGTTTGTTTGTTTATACAAAGCAGAATGTTTCTAGACGCGGAGAGCACATTGCAGATTAGGCTTTTACGTTCAATCGTCTTGAATCTTAACGAGCCTCAGACTTGCGTTAGACGAGTTTAGTAAAGGAGAGCAATCTGGCGCGTAGGAATAATATTTGGATATATTTTGTTGGAAAAAAAATACATTTTTATTGTCCGTACAAAAGTAACGATATCATCAAATTGCGCCAACCAAAATGGATATTTATACAAACTAGACGCTTAATTATTTTTGATACTAAAACGTCTTGTTTTACGTTCAATCGTTTGGTTGCTTTTCCATCCGGAATTTTCACGTGCCGCGGATTTGCGTTAGACGAGAGTAATAAGAGGGGCAATCTGGCGCGTAGGAATAATCGTATACTCGCTATTCCGACTCGCCGGCGACTTAATAGAAATTAATGCGATTGCGCGCGGACACCGCGGTGCAATTGCGTTTAAAGAGCGTTTATTCCGCGCGAGACTGTTTTTCCCTCTCGGGCTCCCCGCAATGAATTATGTCTCATCTCGGCGGCGCGACGGTACTGTTAGCTGTATTAAGAAAATTGTTTATAGGCAAAATACTGGGCGCTGGTGCTGGCGACAAGAACGGGTATATCGCTCTCTGGCGGCGGTGGACGAGCGCGGTTGGCCGTGCCCGTCGTGTGTGGGTACTGGTTAAGCGAAGCACGTGTTTTTCTTTGCAAAACGAACAGAAAGTGCGGGAACACCTGTTACCTGCGTGATACATTATTTCGCGATACTCCCCGCGTCACTCCGGAATACGGAAAGAGGACGGCCGCGACTATATACGTCCGTCGGGTGTACATTTTTCGGGCAAAATAAAATCGATCGAGCGCGAGAAGAACACGCCCTTGCGCCCGATGGATTTAATTTTAATCTCAGTGGGCTTCTCCCAGAGGGCCCGAGCGAGCGGACGTCGCGCCGATGTTTGTCAAGAAGCAAATATTTATCCGATACAATTGCCAATTTGTCACGCATAAATTGCATTTCCCCGTTTACCGCGCGTAATTTAGCCCTCTGCGCAGCCGGGACGAGGGCGACTTTTTATCGCGTTTCGCAAAATGCGAGGAAAATCACGATTGTGCACGAATTAAATGAGAAACGCACATCTATTAAACCGACGCGGCCGTTTCGAGCGTACCGAAACGTATGCGGAAATTTACGCTTTTTCGCCACCCCGACGAGTTTTCCGTTCCATTCCCGCTTTTTGTCATCCCCGGCTGCTCCGTCAAAAGCGCGTGATATGATAAATTGTCAAGATAATTGATCTCTTTGCAATTGAAAACACTGCGCGTTTTAATGTAAAGAAACTGTTTGTGCCGTGCGTTATCGATAGGGGAACAGGGGGGGGGGAAGGTAAAGCTCCGATAAAATTCGATTGTTTAATTCTTTTGCCAAAGTACTACGGGCGGCGGAACGACGGACGGCGAATGATAGAAGGGAAAAATATGAGAACGCAGACCGGCATATGTGCGCATGAATATTGGTCCTTTTTTTGCTAAACGACGTTGTTCAAACAAGCGGACGTTCGATTAAACAATATTCAGATAAACGGCCGGTTAAATGGCGCTGGAGTATAGCGGAGGCTCCAATGTACGATTAAAAATAACAACCAGATGGATAACCTCAAACTGAATTTTTATCAAAGTTGTCCTATTGGAATAAAATAAAATGCAGTGTGGTATTTACTGACGTGCTACCCACCGTTTTTCGATTGTTTATGATTTTCGGCAAAATTATGATACGCGTTATACATAGGAAAACTAGGGTACACACAGGGCTTCTCTACGCGCGGTAAATAACGAATGCGAAAGTTAAACCCACGAGAAATGGAATAACACGGGCGGCAAATTTAAAAAAATATCTCTATATCGTCGAAAAAGTATATATCGGCGGCAGTTTACATGCGAATGGCAAACGTACGTACGTCGGTTTCACGTATTAATTAGTCACTTGGTTGCAAATTATCGGCACGTCGAAAAGCCGATGAAACTACAGGCAGTTTCGACAATTTCGACTACGTTTCCATTTTCCGTTTTCCTATATACATATATTGGCACACCGAGAGTCCCGCCGCGATTGTAAATAAAAGCTCGATTATTGCGCCGCGCAAATATTATGTTTTTTTATTGAACGTGCTTCGTAACGCTCGATGCGTATCACATACGTTATTAATATGCAATCAAGGATCAACAACCGGCGTTCGTTGCCGCGATCGATTTGCTTTTAAAGTTTGTTTCGGAATTTGTCGAAATGGGATATGTTTTAAACCGTGTTTATGCATATATATCACCATAATGATTGATTTATCGCGACGACCGACACGTGATCGAGTTTCGCTTCACAACAATCTCTCTTTTATTTCGATCGCTTCGTCTCGGCGCGACGCATATACGTGCGCGGAGTTATTTGAGCTAGTTAAACACTTCTTTTCCAAACGTCGTTCGACGTGTTTAGACTGTTTTTATCGAGGGCGTTGTGGCGTACAGACTTTCGGCATTCGTGACTGTTATTTGGCCTTGCTGTGGCATTATAAAGAATCTAAAAAGGTGGTAAGATTAAGTAATGCCCACTGGGCATTAGTAGGCATTGGTGTACATGATTTTGGCCAGCGATTTATCCCTTCGGTTTTTAGTGGGTGTTATTTGGCCCTGCATTATACAGACTTTAAAAACATAAAATAAAGTAATAAGATTAAGTAACGTCCACTGGGCATTGGTAGGCATTGATGTACGTGATTTTGGTCAGCGGTTTATCCCTCGGTTTTTAGTGGGTGTTATTTGGCCCTGCTGGGACATTACAAAGAATCTGAAAAGATAAAATAAGGTATCTTATTTTATCTTATTTACTTTGGTTCGTCGTATTTTATCTTTGTAATGCCCCAGCAAGGCCTAATGCCCAAACCCGTACACCACAGCGGTTTACCCCTCGGGTTTACCCTTCTCGGCTTTTATTTAAAAGGGACCTATTTACAAAATTTGCGCCGAATTGGAGCACGGGCATTTTCGGAAGAATTCCCAGACCGAGGAAAGCAAAATCGGTGTCGAACGGACGTCGTCGATTAAAGGGCAGTAATGTTTCAATGACGAGAGCCGCGGCTCAGTGAACGTGCAAAACTCCGAAAAATCATAATCCCGAATGCACAAATGCACGGTGGATATTCATTGTGCCGAAATATTGTTGGAATATATCATTCTCCCCCTCCCCCCCCCCGGAATATGCGAGGTTTTATTCAAAAATGTACGACAAAAAATTATCGCGGAATTCGAAGCACGTACGTGAAACAATATATTCGGTGTTTTGCCTAACTTGATATTAGGCATTCATTACTTTTTAATAATATACGAGGAAAAATACGCGAAGAAATAATAACTTTACGATTAAAGGGGAAGAGACGTTGAAAGCCCGCAACAACTTTTAAATTTTATTCATTTCTTTCTATCAATCCTTCCTTCAATCACTCGCCGATCCTTTTTCTAAGACTTTAAAGGCTCGTACGTTTTTTCCCCGTCGCCTTTTCAAACGGCACGTTCTTCGTTAACATATGTAAAATAATAACCCGGACGGAATATTAATTAAAAATTATAATTAACTAGATACCGATCATAATATTTCTTTCATTAGACGAAATGATTTTTCGCGCGTGGAATTTTTCCGCGTTAAGAGTAACGGAAATATGTGAAAATATGCGGATTAGGTGAACACGTAATCCCACGTAATGTAATCCATCCGCTTTAATCTTTATTAATTATAATTAAAAGGCAAGAATTTTCGGCATTTTGTGTATAATGAAATGCGCAGATTCGCGCAAATAAATTTTCGAAATAGCGCCGCGCCGTCCCGCCGGCTTCAAACGACTCCTCTGAATTTTCTACGCGCAGCTCCGAATATTCCAATGAGATGTCTCAAAGCGATGGCGTATCGAGATAACTTTTCTACCGTTTTCGCCTACACTTCCCCGCGCCCCACCTCCGGGCCTTCGGATTAACGCGAGCTTTTGAGGATCCCCGGGATTTTTCTACTCTCACGATTATTTCGGGCCGGGCCAATGGAATCTCGCGAGCGATGACATCCGGAGATAACGCGTTTTCGCATATTTCACCGCGCGTTTTTGTCGGCGCCTCCTTTTTGGGAGGCAACGCGCGCGCGTTGCGTCCATCTCGCAAACGTACAGCTCGTTAACGGTGACCGACACCGACGACACATTAGCAAACACGCCCGCACGATTTCACCACGCCGGTGGCCCGAGATCGCGCGTACATGACCCGCGGAAAGGCGCAAATATTTTCATTTCATTATATTTAACCACGTCTAAAGGTACGTCGCGTTAGCGCGAAGCTGACTCTCGGTAGTCGTCGAGATATCTCGACCACGTGAGAACGTAAGACGAAAGAAACGTGGATGCGCGCTCGTCCAATTAACGGCGATTCCTGGACCAATCGGAAACTCGCCCCAACCTTCAAACCATGCAAATCATCCAAGAACCAATTTTTGGGGTAAAGCGTTTACCTTGTTCTTGCTGCACTCAACCGCTATTGTGCGCAACGCGTCACCTTGTATTCTCGCATCATGATCTCGACGAAATCGCGCACGATCTGTGGAGGGACGCAAAAGCGTGTAGGTCTAGGGGTAGACAGCTAACCAAAATCATGTATGCACACCAATACCTACTGATGGCGAGGTGGCGTGTGTGTGCGTGTGTGTGTGTGAAAAGGGAAGAAATAGATTCGCCAGTTCTTAGATAAGTAGTTAAGCTAGGTTAAGTTAGATTAAGATAGGATAAGTTGGTTTCAAGAAAAAGTGTAAAAGATCGTAACCCTTAAGGGATCAATAAAGACCATATACATACATACCTACTGGTGCCCCTTGGGCCTTATTTTATCTTACTTTATCTTACTTTATCTTGTTCTAATGCCCTTTTGTCTTATCTTTTTGGTGTCCTCCTGCTGAAGGCATTGTGGTGTACAGACTTGCGGCATTACTGGGCATTTTTTGGGCATTAGTTTGGGCATCGGGCCTTGCTGGGGCAGTACAAAGATAAAACAAGATAAATAAGATGAATGAAAGCCCACTGGGCCTCGGTGGGCATTGGTGTACACGATTTTGGTCAGCGACGCAGGTGCTTTGCCGGTAGATTTAACTTTGCAACAAAAACATGTCACGTTAACGCAGGCCCGACTCTCGGCGGTTGTCGGGATATTTTAACGTTGAGCGAACAGGTAACGAGCGGCAGATTTCAGATAACTATTTATTAATCACTGAACTAAATGCATATAAATCATACGGAAATGTAGCCGCTGATGTTATCTGACAGCTATGAAAGCGCCTGCCCTTGCGAGCGCACCGCGAGTACGAATGCCGCGTGTTTACTCACTTTTACGCGGAATAAACTGCTGACACATTATTTCCATTAATACCGTAACGCCCGACGTCGGGAGTTGATTATGACGTTAATACCGCGGTACGTTAAGCATCGAATTAACAGTAAACGTTGAGAAATTGTTGCTAACGCGGACGAGATTCCGCGCGACGTCGGATAATCCCCTCCGTCCGAAGTATCGGGACTCGCGCTCGACGCGACAACTCTTTGGATAAAGTTTTCACGTCCACTGGCGAGGAGCATTTGCGTCTCTGCCCGGATCATTCCGCGCGACGACGTAACAACGTTACGAGCGCTGACGGGCCGCGTACACGCCGGAACGCGTCGCCGCCCTTTCTAAGGGCCGGGAGCGGAAAGACCGTCATAACCGTTTACGATTCCGTCGTAAGACGTAAGTCGGAAGTTAACGCGCAAAGAATTGCCGCGATGCGATGGATGCGATATGGAGGAAGGTCCAGTTACGAGACAGATTTCTAATATGAGACAGCGAGTTTTCAACGATTTTTACAAATGTTCGTTTGCAACGATTAATGAATTTTCCATTGAACAGACTTCACTCCAAGGGCAATAAATTCACGGTGGAATCAACGGATGATGCCTGTTGATTTAGCAGACGCTGGCTAGTTATTTAATTAGTTTATTACACAACGTTTCGACCCTATTCTTTTGCGTCCTTTTCGAGTGATACTGCAAATCAACAACGCAGTTATGAACAATGTAGGTTAATAAATAAAAAGGATTTCGTTAAATAGTTAAAAGTTCAGTAACGCACCTAAGACAGTCATCGTCGTCAAATAAGACAGAGTCGAGTTATAAAATATACGTGCGAGCACTGTGGTAGCTACGCTCGAACTAATTTGTTAGTCATGTCTTAAGAACAATACAAGGTGATGCGAACTAAACAGTTTTGATTACACAGTGATATATTACATTTAAGTTTTCGGTGTCTGTTTGTAAATTAAGCGTGTTATCGGGCTTCTTGATAAAGAACATTTCGGCGATTTCTCTTTTCCTTCCAAGAGCCGCTTCATCCAAACTCCGGTTAAATTAATCGACGATTAAAGGTTTGCCAACATGACAAATACAAAATAATTCAGTGTGACCAACTATATTCCTGGCGATGTAATCGCGTCGTCCTAACCTTTCTTTCTCCGGCAGGAATATAGTCGGTCACACAGAATTATTCTGTATTTGTCATGTTGGCAAACCTTTAATCGTCGATTAATTTAACCGGAGTTTGGATAAAGCGGCCCTGAGGTTATCTTATAATAGAGGACGATACGAGGGATGATATTATTGTCTCTTTTATTTCTTTCGGTAAAATCGTATGCTCGATTGTTTGGATATAACATTTTAATATCAAAAATAATGAAGTATCTAGTTTGTATAAATATCCATTTTAATTGGCGCAATTTGATGATATTATTACTTTTGTAGAGACAATAAAAATGTATTTTCTTTTCTAACAAAATATATGTAAATAATTCAATTATATATGTGAGTTTACAAACAACAATTTTTATGAAACGTTAATAGGCGTAATGCAAGGGCAATCAGAGCCAGGCGCTCGATATTGAGTGCGGATATAACAATCTTTTGTATATTATTTATTTGTTAAATTATATGATTCTTGATTGGATGGCGATTATTAAAAAAGGACTCTCTTTTATGCCTACGACGATTTCCTTGTGCGTCGACTTCCGATACCAACTTGAATCTTACGGAATCGTAAACGGCTCCGACAATCTTTTTGCTCCAGGGATAAGCCACAAGATCAGCTGAGTGAGAAGATAAACGTGCAAAAATCGCCGTATCGAGGCCGTTTATAAACTCAGGTGCCATTTCTACATAAGAAGGCGGTTAGAAATCGTAGCGAAGTCATACAAAAATCCGTTTAGGATTCCGTCGTGTCGCACAAGTCGGTGTCGGAAGTCAATGCACAAAGAATCGTCGTTGCGATGGATGCGATATATGTGTACGTCTACGACGATTTCCTTGCGGTTACGACAATCTTTCCGCTCTAAGGACGAGTCGCAAGATCAGTTGAGCGAGTAGATGGACGTGCAAAAATCGTCGTATCGACACGGTTTACGCGAGGAGGGAATTTTCTCTGAAAATTTACTCGGAAAATCGTGCAATCGTGGGATGACGTGGCGTTTTAAAGAACTTGATGAGTTTTCCGAAATTTCACCATACATTTTACTAGTAGGATGTACACTACAAAAATTTCCAAAAACTCACAAAATTCTTCAAAATGCCGTATCGTCCCACGATTGCACAATGCTCGGGATAAATTTTAAAAGAAAGTTCTCTCCGTGGACTCGGGTGACACTTCTACACACTCTCGAAAAGTGAATCAGTGATTATTCACCGATTGACTCTACGCTGAGAAAAAAGTCTTTGAACATTTATCTGTGGCGTATAATGTTTATTTCACTGAAACTTTCAAAGGCTTTTTTTTCTCCGCGTAAGAGTATAAGAAGACGGTGAAAAACGCCGTAGCGAGATCGTACAAAAGTCGGGCGAGCAAGCGGCGGTCGATCCGAGGTGTAGAAAGGGCGTGTTATTATCGGGACGCGGGTCTGGGATCTTACCGGTAATAAGCGCGTCGCGCGCGTAAATCGGAGCTGGTTCCCATAGAGAACGCGGACGGCTACGCTCTCGTTCGTCATCCGCGTGGACGCGTGCGCGCAAAGTAGATACGTGCGAGCGTGACGAGTGTCCGAGAGAAGAGGGATTTGTAAGATTGGTGCGGGAGTGCCCGGGGAGAGAAGAGAGAAGACAGCGAGACAGAGACGGTGAAAGGAGAGGCAGAAGTGCTCTGGAGCAGCACTCAAGGATAATAAACTGCCGCGATAGCGCGACGAGAGGGGGCGGGGGCGGGGACGGGGAGGCGCAACATCTTTCGTACGTACGTATCTACCTACGGAACACGGCGGATCTTCCGAAATTGATCGCGCCTCGCGCAACGCGCACACTCTCATTACGCGGCCAGCGGAGTACATGACAATAAATGGACCTTTCCCGACCGGGTTAGGGGTGGAGGGGGAGGGGGAGGGGGCGCGCGGCCTTTCGGCGCGAGGAGCACGCGCCCCGACACGCTTCCGCCGCGCAGCCCTCGTAGGAATTATCCGTTCCTTTCACCCCTTTTCACGCGTCTCGAACGCCGACGAGACGCTCGCGTTAAATATGACCCGGGCCACGGTCGGTAGGTACACGCATCGGCATAAATGCTGTCCCTATCCTTGTGAGGTGCCCGCACACAACTAGAGTCCCTGTAGTTGTGTGCGTGCACCTCACAAGGATAGGGACAGCATTTATGCCGGTGCGTGTACACGATAAGAACAGTGGTTATTGTATGTGCGACAGTTTCCTTTTAGAATTTCAGCTTTCAATCGACCTCAGCGGGCCACGTTTATTAAATTGGCTCTCGCAACGTTTCGATCTTTGGATCAGGTCCTTGTCGGGTGGGGGTCTGAGAGTAAGTATTTTAATAATATAAAGTGGACGCTCGTTGAATGTATAAACAAATGATCAAATTTTAGAGGCCAAAAATAACGAGCTACTATAGAGGACGTTAGAAAATTCAATTATATTCTTAATAATTTGCATAAGTGAACGTTTCGACGTTACTTAGTCTTTTTCAACACCCTAATTCAATAATTAAGATACAAATTCAATAATTAAGATACAAGATTCAATAATTAAGATAAAATTTAAAAGGTACGTGACCGGTCATTTAAATTATTATTAATAAATGTCGCGTCGCAGCGGTTCCTTTTAGGCCCGGATTTTCATTTTCTGGTTAGCTGTTAACCAGAAGTTAGTCGGCTCTCCAGCTCTTTTTACATTATTATCCAAGGAGAGACAGAGGAACGGACTAACTTCTGGTTAACAATTAACCAGACGTTAGCCGACTCTACATCCTTTTCTGAAGAGAGGCAGAGTCTCGACTAACCTCTGGTTAACAATTGACCAGAAAATGAAAAACCAGGCCTCGGGCCCGATTTCATCACACGTCGCTTAGCTTGAATCTTAGTTTAATTCGCGTTTTTGTCTCTTTCCAAATCAACAGTTGGAAAGAGCCGAGGAACGAGTTAGTGAGCTAGACCTAAAGTTAAATAACGCCGGTGAAATCGGGCCTTCGTGTTACAAGTCAACACCGGAAGTGCCGAGCGGTCACGTACATTTCTGATACGTTTCTATTGTCTGGATTAATACTCCATTTCTCGCACAAATAAACGGCGATCGTTCAATCAATCGCCTGATTGAAAAGTAAGTCATAAGATTTCAGAATCCCATCTTTTATAGAAGAAACAGAGTGTCGATCTAAACAATAGAAAGCGAGTTCGCATTTGATTAGAAAAAAAAAACGTCCGATCCTGGCGCGAATCTACAAAGTGCTCTCTGCGTCCAGGAACATTCCATTTCGTAGCCAACGAATGCGTTAAAAACGTGTGCGCGAGTTGATGAAACTGTCGACAAGTTTTCCAAGCGTTTCTGTCTATACAAAATACAATGTTTCCGGGTGCACATTGTAGATTAGGCTCGAGAGTTGTTCACGCGGACGCTGATTCACCGCTCGATTCGTTAAACGACCGGGGACACGCGAGCATCTTTTTAAACGTTTCCCATACCGGGCGAAAATAACGTTTCATCATTCGTGGCGTCGCGCGTCGCGCGGGCATCCGCGTGGCAAACACGTCAGCACGACGGGACGGAAAAGAACAGGTGTAAAAAGCGTAGCCGGAAGAAACCGAGCCCGTTCTCGCGCGCGTAAATCAGCGGCGCGGGGGCGCACCGGGAGGCCCTCGTTGCGACCGTTTCGCCGCGGAATTTCGTCGACGGTGAAACGACGACGACGTATCGACGTGTGCCGTTTCAGAATGTCAACGCGGCTCTCGATTATGGGACGCGGCCTCGACGCGGCGCGACGGCCGGGATTTAACAAAATAACACGTAAACCATGAACCGCCGAGCGTTTCGACCGAAAACCATTTGGCGAGCGCGCGCGTCAACGCTCGGTCCGCGCCGATCGGGGGATCGCCCTCGGCGGCCTCCACCGAGAGAGAGACAGAGCGAGTGAGATTATCGAGATTATTCGGACATCGAGGCTCTCGTACGGACAGCCTCTTCGCTCGAGAGCAGCGACCGCTGCTGCCAAGCGCGTTAACGCGCGCACACGCGGCGCGCGATTACGCGGAGCTGTAATTCGGCCGATTCAATTTTCGACGCTGTAAATACGGGCGGCCGTGTACCACGGCCGCGGGGATTCGAATTTCCTTTTCGCCTCCATTATCCGCGAGTCGCGAACGTGTGCGTGCGTGCGCGCGCGCGCGTACACTCGCGGATCGGAAGGCGCCGCGCGGCGTTTTTTGCACTCGCGATGTTTTGATCGCGACGGACAGACGGCGGCGTTCGCTGTCGCGTCCACCGTGACGCGAGCGACGCGTCTACGGCGCGTCCAGCTCGCATCTGTCGCGCGCACGCACGCACGCACGCACGCATGCACGCACGGGGATGGTTCGGGAATTTGATTGGCACTCACCGATACGACGTCCAAGTCGACGAGCCTCGCCGAGGGCGAGAAGGGTGGCGAGGTCCGAAGCGCGTCTAGGGGAGACGACGACGCCGCGCCTGATAAATCCACCGTCCGTGGGCGACGAGGGATCCGAGCGCCGGCAGCGGCGGCAGCGCGACAACGCACACTCGACAACGGGCCGCACACATAGAGGCTTCGCTACAACACTTGACCGCTGGGGCACTTGTGATCCGCACGCACTTTATTCACCAGAAGCGCTCGAGGATAAGAGCCGCGGGCGCGCGCGCGCGCGCGCGCGTACACACACGCGAGCGAGCGAGCGAGCGACCGTCGCGAGATCGACGGGCGAATCCGACCGGCTTTTTCGTTGCTTCGTTCGTTCGTTCGTTCGCTCGCACCCGCGCGTCGATGCGGGCGCGATTGAGCGGAGCGGAGCGGAGCGAGAGGACGCGACGAGACGCGCCGCGGGCCACCAGGTCTACTCCGCGAGTCGCGCAGTGGCCATTGCACGCCCGTCGTCGCGGCGACGAGCGGAGAAGCGCGTGTTTTGTTTTCCTTTTCTCTTAATTCCCCTTCTCTCTCCCTCTCTCTCTCTCTCTCTCTTTCTCCCTGCGCTCCTCCGGAGGCGACGACGACGCGTCTCACCGCTGCGAAGTCGTGGTAGCGACTGCTCTCGGGAGACTGGCGGCGCAGCCCCGATCGACCAATGGCGCGCCGGCTTCTACCGAGCGCCATCTTGCCCCTACCCGAGCACAAAGAGGCCGCCGACCGAGCGCCCGCGGAAACGCACGACCGTCCCGACCGCTCGTCGCCCCGTGCCACCCCTGCGCCACCGCCGCCCCCGCCGCCCCCGCCGCCCCCGACGCCCCCGACGCCCCCGACGCCGCCACTACCGTCACCCCAACGGCGGTGGATCGACGTGCGTTTTGCGGCTTCGCTCCTTCGGTGTCCTAACTTTCGATACAGGGCTTTTATGGCGGGGGATTAAGCGCCGCACGGCCGGCTCGCGCTGCGTTTCCCGACGATCGGCGCGGCGTCCCCGACGCGGCCTCGGACGAGACGGCTCTTTCGGCTCTTTCGCGAAAAGGGGAGCGCCCGATAAATCTTTATTGCGCTTTCATTCATGCGCGACGCGCCTCGTGTCGCCCTAAACCCGCGCTCGACAGAGGGGGCGACGCGATCTACGCTTATCGATATATAACCGTCTGTGAGTGTGGACCGAAGGTAGGCAATAAAGCCCGTATCAGACTACAGACTCGACTACTGACTCGGACTCCCGACTGTGACTCAACCAATTGGAGTGGCGTCTATTCCCGAGTCGGCAGTCAGGGTCGGTCGCGGTGCTTCGCTGTGATTGGTTGAATCATCGGGAGTCCGAGTCAGTAGTCAAATCAGAGTCAGGAGTACAGACTACAGTACTATACAGACTCCTGACTCTGATTTGACTACAAATTACAGACTCCTGACTACAGACTCTGATTTGACTATTGACTCGGACTCCCGACTATGATTCAACCAATCACAGCAAAGAACCGGCCGACACGGGAATAGACGCCGCTCTAATTGGTTGAATCATAGTCGGGAGTCCGAGTCAGTAGTCGAGTCAAAGTCGGGAATCTGTAGTCTGATACGGGCTTTAACGCGCTTCTCTCACCAACTTTGGACGCGTGCGATGAAGATGTATGCCGGCGGCACCCTCGGGCCATTCTGCCGCGGGATTTTTCTGTCCACTTACCGCGGGTCTCGATCGCAGCGCGCAGCCTCGATCACGATCGACCGAACGGCACCGATCGCGAAGACCCGCGCGGTAACCGAGACACGGTTTCCGGCGTTCGATCGTCGGTTAATCGACACTCCCGGCAAAGATTCGTGTTCGTTGCACAGCATGCTCTGTTAAAGTTTACTCTGGAAATCGTGTAATCGCGGGACAACACGGCATTTCGAAGAATTCCATGAGTTTTTTTAATTTTACTATACATTTTACTAGTAATTATACTCGGTATACATTTTGGTAGAATGTAAGGTAAAGTTTCAAAAAAAACTCTCATTTCTATCTCTTATAATTTATCACTAACATTCTTCGAGATGCCACGTTGTTCCACGATTACATACGTGAGTTTCGAGATAAATTGTAAAAGAAAATTCTCTCCGTGTACACGTTCTCGGCGAGGAAAGCTCGTGTCAGAGTCTGCGAATCGAGATTGAGATCAGATTGAAATTTGACCAATCAGAGTAAAGTTTACTAACCACAAGTTTAGTAAATTTTACCCCGATTGGTCAAATTTCAATCTAATCTCAATCTCAAACCGCAGTCAGGGACTCGACGATGAATCTCTTTCTCTAATATGAACTCGTAAAAAGTGAAAAATTTTATTAACGAGTTCAATATTCATCAACGAAGTTTGCCACTTTTCACGACTTCGCGTTAGGGGAAAGGATTCACGATCAAACCCCTGATACGGGCTTGAAACTCGCAGAGCGATTGCGCTTCCGGTCCCCCGAATCGACGCGCCCCCGAAAAATTATCATGGCGCGCGCGGCGTCGCGGCGTCTCGACGAAAATCGACGAGTCTAAACTGCCCGAGTATCGCGAACAATCGGCACTCGCGACAAGAACCGGTCGCTGCCCCGACAGGTTCGACGTTTCTACCAAGAATTTAAATGAATACGTAAAAATCTGTATGCGGGTACTCGATAAAGTTTCAAATTGGCGCACGACACAGTAGACTCGTCCGAGTGGATTAACTTTGTCACAACGAGCAACGTGGACTCGCCCGCGTAATTAATCCGCAAAATATCTATTGTACAGTGATGAACGGAATGGTTGCACCACCTTTTCTTTTCAAACAATTTAGGAACGTGCATTTAGATTCGGTTCGGATTACGTTCCAAAATCTTTTTCTACGAGGAACATTTTACTCCGTGGCCGTTTTAAGCGTTTTTTTATCCATTTTTCGAGCAAAATTTTTCTCGTAAAAATGTTTTGGAACAAACCTGAATCTAAATGCGCGTTTCCGAACTCGTTAAAAAAGTGTTGCGACCATTGTACAGCGATGACCAGAAAATGGTTACGACACATTTTTTAAAATGAATTTAGGAACGTGATTTTAGATTCGGGTTGAGTTACGTTTCAAAATCTTCTCCCTTGAGAAATATTTTACTCCATGGCCATTCAGCAACCATTTTAAGCGTTTCCGATCTATTTCTCGAATAAAATTTTCCTCGTAGAAATTGTTTTGAAACATAAACCTCAATCTAAATACGCGTTCCTAAACTCGTTAAAAAAATGTTTCAACCATTCTATCCATCATTGTACAATGGCCAGAATGGTTGCAACACATTTTAAACAAATGAATTTGGGAACGTACGTTTAGATTCGGTTTGAGTTACGTTTCAAAATCTTCTACGAAGAATATTTTACTCCATAGCCATTGTGTAAACATTTTAAGCGTTTCCGATCTATTTTTCGAGTAAAATTTTCCTCGTAGAAATTGTTTTGAAACATAAACCTGAATCTAAATGCGTGTTTCTAAACTTGTCAAAAAAATGTTTCAACCATTCTATCTATCATTGTACAGTGGCCAGAATGGTTGCAACACATAAAACAAAAAGAATTTAGGAACGTGCATTTAGATTCGGTTCGAGTTACGTTTCAAAATCTTCTTCGAGAAACCGTGACTGTTTCGAGCGTTTTCGATCTATTTCTCGAGTAAAATTTTCCCCGTAGAAAATGTTCTGGAATATAAACCTGGGCATCAATTCTGTATTTTACAATATAGCGAAAATGCTAAGAACGAGTGGCTCTTTCTCAGAAAACGGAAAGAAACAGAGCTACTCACTTTTAGCATTTTCACTATAGTGTAAGAATTGACCCCCTGAATCTAAATGCGCGTTCCTAAACTCTTTAAAAAAACTGTTGCGACCATTCTGTCCGTCACTGTACGCTTGACAATTAGATCGAGCAGAACACGATCGCCAAGCGTTGACTTCTCTCACTCGAGTCGCTGACGCGCGCGGCGCGGATGAATTTGTCCGAAATAATCGTGAAAAATTAGTATTACAAACTCATCAGTGTAATTAATTTGTAGAGAGTCTGTCGTACGAGTAATATCGCGGTTCTACCGACGCGATATTTCGCGGCGAATCTTCTATGCGCGCAAACTTGTGGGGCGTCGCTACTGTAAAAGGTTTCCAAATCAAATCGCGGTCCCAAAATATGCCGACGATCGAGCATCGCGATATCATTTTTCCGGTATGTTTTCAGCCCCCCCTGGCGTGCGGACGGTTTCCCGAACCGCGCGGCAAATCGAGGAGTCGCAAAGGCGAGGAATCGAAAACCAAACAACTGAGAAGTAAAGAAAAATAGCGTCGTTCCGCAAAGCCGCGTATTACGTAAGAGCGGGACGTATACACCACGGCGTGCATGTTTAATATTCCAAATGGATGAAAATGCGTATCTGATTTCTCGACTTCCATCCTCCTTCGCGTCTGAGCGAAGTCGAGCTCCTTTATTCCGGAAAACACATCGAGAACGTTGGCCGTAGTGAAAAGATCTTCCGAGAGCATTTTTTCCTCCCCCCCCCCCCCAGTTATACAGCACACGTTTCCTTCCCGCGGGAAACACGACGGAAGAAAAATGTCCCGTGCGCGACGATGATCGACAATCTATTAGGTAAAAGAAAAGGAATACGAGAGAATAGATCTCCCCGCTGAATACTGCGCTGTACTGTTATTCGCTCGCGCTGCAAACGCTCGATCTCGCGGAAGGACTTTGCCGATGCGCCGAATTTCTCAGCGTCTCGCCGTTTGTTTCTACTGAAGGCGAGTCCCCTATTACGAGAGAGGTTTCTAATAAGAAATTTGTTTTAAACTTCAAGCCTTATAGCTCAAAGAATGGTCGATAAAAATTTTTTTTATTCTAGTGTTCCAGCACGTTGCAGCGCGTCGATCAATTGTGTTACGATTGTTATCCTCCTTCGGAAGGAGTCGTCGCCTATCGCTCGATCGCTTAACGAATCTACGAAACGCGTGACTGAAATTCGACGACTGACACTCGGGTCGTGTAATTTTGGTTAGCAGCAACGCCGTAGAAACCTCTCGCTACTTGAACTTTGCGAGCGATTTATTGCTCGGCCTCGTCTACTGTTTCACACCGCGATATAATTTCGATGATTCGATACTGGACGGAGATATGTCGGATTATCGAATTGTTAACAGCAATTACGGAATATGATACAAGTAGTCGGGATAAAAATGCGATTAATCTGGATTTCCCGCTGAAAAAAAAACGTACCTCGAAAGGTACGTCTAACGATTACGAATCGCCAGATAGCGGCTTTACAAATCGGCCCCGTCCGCCTTTTCTTTGTCCTCCAATCTGGAATCCGCCTACGCCCCAGGTAGAAAACAAAATTCACAGTGACATCCCGATGACGTCATCGTGACCTTATTCGTCACTTAAGTTACATTAACGTCACTTCAACGTCGCTCCGGTGTCGTCACGAACGCTTGTTCTACCTGGGCGCCCTCTTCTCGCCGACTCGTAATAGTATTTTTTCCCTAATTTTGACGCGGACAATCGGTTTGACAGACTGCGTCGTGTCGGCGGAGGGAAGGAAAATAAAACACGCTAGTTAAGAGATTTATGCCGCCTGATGCACGGCTGATGAGTCAGAAGATCCTTGAGATTTTTTTCCCACTCGTGGATAATCCGTAAAGATTTATCGCCGCGTAAATCGAAGTTATCGACGGTGCGTTTCCAGACGTCTTTTTGCTTGGAAAAAAAAGAGTCATTTCCAAATTGATCGTAAAGTCCGTAATTACAAAGGCACCCAGGCGTGTCTACGGTATCTGATGTATTCTAACAATGGACTCCCCTCTCTCTCTCTGTCTCTTAAATTTGCCGCGTATTGAAATAATGGATCCTCAAATTCGCGGTCACGCGCTACGAATCTCGCAATCCCGATATCCCGATAATCCGATAATATATCTCCGTATATTAATTAGTATCGAATTATCGATATCGCATTGTATTAACACGGCCCGTTTTAACAAATCCGCCCCGTAAATCTGTTTTCGTGAGATTTTTGTCATAAATTTAACATGGCGGAAATTAAAGTCAACAAAGGACGCGCGTTACAACATATAATTTATTCATCTTTAAACGTGTGCGTGTGTGTAGATGCGTGTGTACGTGAGACAGTTGTTTCCCTCCCTCCACTATTTCCCCTGTCTACTGTCTGTTCGTCTCTCTCTTATTCTGTCCATCCCTCGCCACCCTCCATTTTCCAGCTCATAGGGATCAAATTTTCCATATCCCGGCTTTTCCGCATTTGTATAGATGATCCTACTACGGTTATACATCAAATTTCAATGTTTTATTTCCACAGTCAATATGTAAAAATAAATGGATATTGTGTATTTATCGAACGTTTATTAATATTGATGGCCCTGTCGCAATATTAAGCCATCTGTTATTCAACGTTAATTCATGACTTTTGCTGCGCGATCAACGTGATTGAGATACTTTTTGTTTTTAGGCAACTTCGATAAATATTTATCTCCGTATAGATCAACACACGCGATATCGGGTAGCGATGAAAATGATTATTGAAATGTCGATTACATTATCAATATACGCGTTAATAAAGTCATCGGGAGATTATATTTTTCCAGTTTTATTTTTCACGCTGTGTGTATCTTTAATTAACAATTGACTGGTCGAAGCCAATTCAAAAGTTAGCGCAATTCTTTATTCAGCCTTCGCGTCCTGAATTTTAAACCAGACGAAAAGATAAATCCAAATAGACATATGTGTTGCTGTACTACAACAATATTATCCGCGTGACGAAATTTGACAATTTAAAATTGTCGCGGACATTTAAAAGGTTTTCGCGTGATACGAATGTTATCGGAGAAAAAAATGAAAGAGATATAATATAAAAATTGTGACGATATGCTACTCATTTTTCGTGAAGACTAATCTAATATGAGACAGTAGGTTTTCAATGTTCAAATTCTATCACAAATCCTTTTTCGCAACATTACACGATCTAACAATCAATTTTTCGCTAAACAGATTTCACTCCAGGAACAATAAATTCACGATGGCACGACAATTGATGTCAAATAATTTAGCAGAAACTCCGCTATCTTACATTAGGAGCCTATCTCGTAATAGAGGACTTTCCCTCTATTAATATATTTAAAATATTCTGATGTTTTGTAATATATATTATTTTATTAATACAGTATGTGCGGCAGTGTGTGTCAACTCACGTTTCTAAAAAATTGAATTAATACACTAAATAAATCCGCAATTGCTATAAAATAATTAATTAACGCAATGTTGGATCACACTTTATTGCACAATATCGTTCAACCGAGCATTATTAAATGTATTATAATGTAATGTAATTTTTAAAAGTAATTCTAATAGTCTAATAGAATAAAATTCATTTACAATATGGCAGTGAAATTCAAACATGTTATTTTTCTTTGAATTAATTACTGAATTTCACAATAGGATTTAATATTTTCTCGTATAAAAGTGAAGAGGTGTTTTAAAATTAAAAATTGCATAAACCGGTAAAAGACAACACAAAAGACGAATAACATTTTAAATACTGTGTAATTACTTAAGAATCGAGTTAATATTGGTTAGATCAACGTCGACGTAACTTGGCTTCTACTCCATATGTACACTTCGGAAATACTCTGAATTATTGAGAGTTAGAATTGATCGGTTTCAATTAACAGCGATATAATTATATCAGCGTTCGCGGCCGCGAAGCAACTATAATACCCTTATTGTAATGCATTCGTTTTTTTTAAGAACATTAAAACCGCGCAATTCCAATAACGTTGATCTCAAACGGAATTTTCGGAGGGAAACGAATCGTTTCGTTAGAATTTGTAGCAAACGATTAATTGCGCGAGGAATGTCATTTGAGGAATCTACATTGAAATATCGACCGTTTAATTGTCAAAGCCGCGCGTCGCGGATTTTAAAGTAGGGATTCGTGTCAGACGGCAGTTTTGTAAGAGCGAATTGAAATTTCGGAGACGCGGCGTTGAAAAATACCGTACGATATTTGACGATGTTTATCGAGTGGATTCCAAATTTCAATACCGCCTCGATCTTCTTGTATTAGCTTAACCTGAAACGGGTCGCGCGATTGTACGCGAATCAGTATTCGCGTGCGGCAAATGCATCATGCGCTAGTTCATTAAATCGCTTTGACATAATTATGGTTAATTGGATATTAAGCTAATTAGATACAGCGTTGAACGGTTTGTTCTTTTTAATATCGAACCCTACATTTTATAATTCGCTGGTAATTTCATTTCTCTCCCACGCTGCTTTCTCAAACGGCGCAGGTGATCGTTATTACAAACTCAAAAAGAACTCGCTCTTTTAATTTCTTCGCAAATTAGCGTAATTTCAAAATGAATTCAGACCAATTCCTTTCCGGTATTTCGAAAAGAATTCCGGAAATACAAAAGCTTGCAACAACATTGCCGCAAGATTGCAACGTTGCATCTTGCAGTGTAATGGTACATAGATATTGCAGAGACATTATTTTACAATATTACTTTAGTAATGTTGTAGCAATATTATTTTTAAATATTGATGCAATTATGTTTGTAATATGTATATTGTTTTCTTATATCACTTTTATAGTTTACTATAGAAATGACGAAACGCGCGCTTCGCGCGCGCAGTTTGTAGTTCAGCATTGTATATTTTTAAGAATTTGTATGCGTGCAAAGAGAAGTAATTGTATGCGCAATGTCAATTTAAAATAAAAAGTAATTTTTCACTCACTGATACGACTCGCAACAGCACAGTTGTACATCGTCAACTAGGTATACAGGGTGTTATGTAATACCCGCATCAACGTTTATTGTGGGATAGAGTGGACTAGACTAAGTCGAAAAGTCCTGTACCACTTTGCAGGTTTTGCAATAGTTAATGAGTTATTAATTATTAAAAATCGCTGTCTTAGGGCGGCCCACTGCCCAATTCAACGTTGAATCGTAACGTCGTACGATACCGCGCCGAGTGAAAAACAACAAAAAAAACGTTGAGAATTCGTTGTCCCTTTGTTTCGTGACTGTTACTACGTTTTGTGTATCATTCTGCGGACTTATTGGTACCGATTAAATAAACGATTAATTCTGTTCAATCGAGAAAATGTATCGGAACAAAAATCATTGTTACTTAAATTCTAACTACTAAGATTAGAGATTTTACCTCAATAGTTGGTGTATACAAATGTATATTTCTAAATTGCAAATCTTCATTTACTATGAATTTAAAAGAGAAGTGTAGCACACCGAGAAAACATATATTATGCAATTTGCAATATTTCAATGTTTCTGAAATGTTCCTGAAAGCTTTGCTGTATGGGATCCAATTCTAAAAATCATCAGATTCTCAGAGATTTGACACTTTCCGTGAATGCTCGAGGTTATCTGTTGAGATCTAACTGAATCTATAATTAAATGTCCTAAGAGAACATAATTAGATCTCAATAGATAATAATATTTAATATTCAATAAAAGTGTCAGATCTCTGAAGAGTTGGTAATTTTAAAATTGGATGTAATTAGATATTACGTGATTAAAACATGTATAATGGGACATTTCCATTTTTTCCCGGGCGGTGACGCAAAGCGAGTGTTTTTTCAACTTTTAAGCATTTCAGAACAAAAAGAGATGGAGGAATTTGCTTTTCTGGGCTGTTTCTTTTGTCTCTTCTATATTTCTAGTAATTACATCAGTAACGTTTATCAATTTATTTTTATTTATCTGTAATTTGCTTTCTCCATCTCTTTTCACTTGAAACTTGATTTGTAATTTAAAAAAAACGTGAAATCACATTTACTCGTGCATCAAAAAGTGCATTCAAACATATTTAAATCGCACAGCCAGCGCCATCTGCAGATGAAATCCCGCATGGTCGGTAAAATCAGGGCTAAATTATCGTCTGCTATTTTCCCCCACGTGGCGTCCGCGGTGGACGAGCGGTGGACGTTGAGGTTATGTTTCGTGCGTCGTAGGACTTGCGGGAAATATGCAACGGCCAGGGGACGAGGTTGGTGAAAAACGGAGAGTTTGGACGGAGGAGGAGCGTTTGGAGCTTGCGGCGAAGTTGGACAACGAGCTGGACGAGTACATAAGCGGCCTCGAGAGCAAGAGCTACGCGGAGGGATGGCCGGAGGACCGGTGGCAAGAGGAGATGGAGAAGCACCCCTTCTTCATGAAGAAGGCGCCGGAACCCGGCGACGAGCTGTCGCCCCTGATGGAGGGGCTGCAGCAGCTCAAGTACGGAGAGGATGTGAACACTCCGGAAGGTGCGTTCTTCCTCGATACACGCAGTTCACTCCCTACACTTTACCCGTAACGTTCGCCGTTGCTCGCGCGCAAAGCGCACGTTGCCAGGCCGAAAACGTTCATACGTATACTTTTTGACGCAGAATTGGCAAACAATTACAAGGAGGATGGCAACTTCAATTACAAGTACAAAAAGTACCGCCTTGCTATTCTCAGTTACACAGAGGGAATAAGAACCAAATGCAAGGATGACGATTTGATGGCTCAACTTTATAATAACAGAGCCGCGTCGCATTTCATGTTGCAAAATTACAGGTGGACGTGCGGCTTCTGATAATGCATGATCAAACGCTAACGGTGGGGGCTTACGTTGTAATGCGATAAAAATTACAGATCATGCTTGAATGACTGCAAATTGGCCTTGAAGTTGAAGCCACGATATTCGAAGGCTTTGAGCCGAGCTGCCGCTTGTAGTTTTCACATTGGAGATCATGACCAATGCATCGACTTGTGCGACCAGTTCCTCGATCATAGTCCAACCGATAAAACGATATTGAAATTAAAATCTGATGCCGTAGTCGCAAGAGTAAGTCGTACTGATAAATGCTAATATAAAAGTTGAGTTATGGAAGCACGAATTTCCAGTCTTAACACCATTCCTGCTGTCGAAGGAGCGTTTACGACGAGACAAGAGGAAGCGGGAGAGGGAAGAGAAAAAATCGGATAAGGAGGACCAGAAGTTGTTAGAAACGATCTCTCGGAAAGGTATTAGCTTAGAGTTGACGAGCGACAAACAAAAGCTGGAATTGAGAGATCTGGAGCCTCAAGTACCACAAATAGCGCATAGCAGAGTGCACTTTGACGCGACGGACAAGCTTGTGTGGCCAGTGATGATTTTGTACCCGGAGACTCAGCAAACTGACTTTATACAAAATTTCCACGAAGACACATTGTATGTCTTTCTCCTTTCCACCAAAGTATCGTATAATTTTACCGTTAAAATATATTTCTAATCGTTCCCAGATTGATCGAACAATTAATCGAACTGTTCGAGGAGCCTCCCGAGTGGGACGCAAAACGTCGTTATACCGTGGAAAATATCAATGTATATTTTGAAGGAAAAAACAAGTGTTCCGTTCATAAAGTGGACGTCCAACTCGCGTTGAGCGAAATACTACGGGATAAACAGTGAGCATTTATCAGCAAGATGATTTTACAAATTAAGCAGAAGCCGAAGCCAATTTTTAATATCATAATTGATTGTTTTAGGTTTGTAGTTCGCGGTGGTACACCGGCTTTCCTGATACTCGTGAAATCCAGCGAAGCTGAGAAACATTTCTTAGCAAATTATTAAATGTTATTATATGTGTATTGTATGCACTGCACGCATTATTAATTGAAAACGAAATTTGCACCAATAAGATTTTGTATGCGCATCTTTTCAGTAGTTAGACAAACACATTTGTCTAACAAATATACTTTTTTATAGTAAAGATATGTATCGCGTATCTATAGAATCTTTTCCCTACAAATACATTTTACACCGCGTATTTTACTTGAAATTTGGAGCAAATATCAAGCAGACCGCGCTCGTATGCAGTTGCCTAAAAAGTTGGACCGAAAGGCAAAAAAGTAGCGTTCCCTAAAAGAGTTTTGTCTAACGCACCGTCCCGAAAAGGCTTTCTTCCGTGCGAGATGTAAAACGCACGAGCGAAAGCACGGTAAAAAAATTCGTGGTCATTCCTGGGTAGCGTAAAAAAAAGTAGAAATACCAATGTCCCTCTTAGATCGCTTCGCGATAAAAAAAAGCCATCTGTCTGGTAAGAGTAAAGGACAAGCGGCGGCCTCCCCTTTGGCCCGCACGCGCGTTCGTGTACGCGGTTAAAAATTCGTGGCGGTCGTTCCCTTTTGTACAAAAGAATAGCAATATCATTGCATTCTCTCCTTGAGGCGCTTCACGAGAGGTAAAAGTAGCTTGTTACGAGCCGGACCCGGAAGAGCACCGTTCAGCCCGGAACACCTGCGTGCGCGAACAAAAAAACGCGGTTCAAAATTTGTTGCGGCCATCCCTGCGATGTTTTTTTTATGCGAAAAAGAAAGAAGAAATCGGGAACCAGGAGGGGAAGGTAGCTTCCTGAATATCGTGGACCGACATTTCACAAACAGTTTCCCCAAAAGTCGTAGGGGTCCGAGAGGGAAAAAAACTGGCCTCCCGGAAAAACCTTCGCTAAACGAGAGGAAAAAGACTTTCTACTTCAATGTTGTGACCGCCGCGGAATCTTTAACACCACTTTTTGCTCTAAAATATATTACCTCGGGCTCGGTCCATCGTTTGAGAAAAAAAAGATGGATTTGTTTTCATCCCGTTTTTCTTTTCCCTTTATGATTAATATGCGGTCCAGAAGGGACGTGAACGCGCAAGTTTCGGTGAAAATCGGTGAACGAGAGGGATGCGCGGGTGCTTGGTAGGTTTTTTATTATTTACTGAAATTCCGCTCCGGTTCTTTTGTACAATTAATGCGGTCCAAGAGGGACGTGAACGCGCAAGTTTTGGTGAAAATCGGTAAACAAGAGCCGGGACGCATGGGTGCTTGTTAAATTTTGTATTGTTTACTGAAATTTTTTCCCCTGATAGTCGATCGCTTCGGCAAAAGGGAGAAGAGTAGCGCGTGTTTTTCTCTCTGTTTTTTTCCTCCGCGACTTGCTCTTGCGATCGGTGACCGGAACACCAGCAGGATCGGTAAGCGGCAGGGGGTCGCCGATCGGACGGTGGTGCCACCTGCGGCACCTGTCCGCGCCAGGTGAGAATAAAGAGAAGGAGCCGCGGTAGCCTGAAATTCAGTTGTGCCGACGCCGTGGGACACGTGTGTACGTTGGCCTCGATTCCGGTCGTCGCGGAAATTAACGTTCGCCTGGCGCGGCCGGCTCGCGGTGCCGAGACGCTGACGGTGCGGCAACTCGAGGGATCTCCATTGCGAAGGGAGGAAGGTTCCACTGGTTCGAGACCTTCGGGTTCGCCGTTCTCAGGGGAGAGGAAAAGAGAAGAGAGAGAGAAAGAGACGCGGCAAACGGAGGGACGTGCACGGCCGTCGCGGAGCAGCGGAACGGGACAAGCAAACGATGCCGAAGCGATGCTGGTAAAATTCTTCGCGTTACTCTTGCTCCTCGCGGGAACAACCCGCGCCGCCCCCCCCCCCCCCGCGCTAAACCCTTTTCAATGCGACTGGCTTTGTCTCGTCGCACCTGCGCCGAAGCGAGTACCGAGTCCTGCCCGACGGATCGGCGACGTTCGCGGTGAGACAACGCCAGGGTCGCTTTGTCTTTTTCACGGAGAGTTTGCGTCTCTCTACCCGGTTCCCCCCTTTTTCGACCCGCTCGCGTCCCACAAATTGCATTTAATCGACGTTTCGTAATCATTTGTTTTGAAACTTATAACCCCTGGTGGATTTGTTTTTTCTTTTTACTGATTAATTTCTCCGCTTGTTTGTTGTTTGTTTTTACCTCGCAAACACGAGCCTGACCGTCCCTAGTAGCGCAATATATTTGCGCGATATTGGGAAATAACGTAAATATAGTATTCCCAGTATTGGTCCAATATTGTAAGGTGGACGCCTTCTCTTATTTAGCCAATGAGTCTATTTAGCAATATCGGTTTAATATTGGATCAATATTAGACCAATAGTTTTATTACGTTTATTAAATATTGGCCAATGCACCTCCAATATAAATCTAATTATATAATTACTATCGTGCAATATTTACATTTATTCCATGGCCAATATTCGCTCTACGTTGGAGAATATCGGCCAATGCATTTCTAATATAACCGACATTGGATCAATGTTTAACCAATGCACTGTGCTACTCGGGTTTGTTATTTATCACTTTGATTTTTAATTTTTTGCTGTTTCTCAAAATATTTGTTTTATTACTTGTATAAGCTAAACAGGAGCGATACGTTAGGTCATTAGGGAGTCGTCGTTGCCCTTTTTCTCCTCCGCAATTTATTAAAGAAACTCTTTTATTTGCATATATTTAAATGCAGCTCGTCTCCCGCATCTTGGTCTCCCAATTCGGAGATGCGTTAAAAATGTGATGCTGGGACGCTTTCAAACTTTCTCGAGCCTTTGCGTAGGCATTTTTAGTGGTCGATTGTTTGGAAAGTGTATCTCTCTCGTCTTGAAATATTACAGATGCAATTCAATTAAAAGTAATGAACAACAAGGAAAAGCGGACTTTGAGAGTCAAACGCGGTTATTTGCGCGAGTTAACATTATGCAACATTTAATTAATTTAATCGACTTGTATTTATAATATTAACGTTACCTTATGCACAACTAAACGCGTTTGAGTCTCAAAGCCCACTTTTACCTGCATGCAATTTTAACATCCGGAGTCTTTTGTTTATTAATCGTTTACTCCTATGAAAAAGTTGAATCGGAAGTACGAACTTTTAATCGCGATCACACGTGAAGCGCAATTAAGCAGTCGACTAACTCGTTGTATAATAAATTTAATCGAAATTATTTCTTATTGGATTACGAATTTAATTCTTGAAAGCACTTCGTTGTTATTAACAAATATTAAGCTTGATAATCAATATCAATATTAACGATTTATATTTACTTGCTCTACGTCTGGGTACAAAGAATCTCGCGTCGCCATTTAACATCTCAAACGTGTCAGACGCGGTAAATTAAACGGATCTACTGCGCGGAGAGAATTTTCTCTTAAAATTTATTCTGAAGATCATGCAATCGTGGGACAACACAGCATTTTGAAGAACTTTATAAGAGTTTTTTGAAATTTTACAATACATTTTACGAGGGGAAAACCGCTGAGGGCATTGTGGTGTACAGATTTGCGGCATTACTGGGCATTTTTTGGGCATTGTAAAGATAAAATAAGATAAACAAGATGAAATAAGACAAAACAAGATAAATAAGATAAAGTAATGCCTACTGGGGTATTTTACTAGTAGAATGTATAGTAAAATTGCAAAAACTCTCATACAGTTCTTCAAACTGCCACAGTGTCCCACACCGAGAGACCCATTTTGTTGAATGAAACAAAATTTGGTCGACTCAACTGAATTTCTTGTTTGGATATGGGCAAACAAATCTTTCAGTTGATACAACAACGAAATTTAGTTGGAAAATTTGGTTATGTGGGACAACATGGCATTTTGAAGAACTTTATAAGAGTTTCTACAATTTTACCATACATTTTACTTACGATTATACTTACAATTAGTATAACGCTTTACTAAAAAATTGTGTGGCAAGATTTCACAAAACTCATAAAGTTCAAAATATCACGTTGTCCTACGATTGCACGATTTTGAGGGTAAAGTTTGAAAGGAAATACTCTCCGTGTGCAATTTCACGAGCCGACAAGGCGAATTCCGATTTCGCGAGCCGCTCCTGAGTCCCGTGCTCGTGTCAGTGGCCGTTGTCTCGTCTTTATTTCGAAATAAAGCGGGGAATGCGTAATGATAATGAGCCGATCTGCGCGCGGGATCGGGGTGTCGCGCACAATGCCATTAGTACACGACAATGGCGCTATGTCGGGCATTAAATTATTCATGGGATAGCTGTTGCACCGCGACGATCGGCGCGACGCGGCGCGCGTCCCGCGCCGCGCGACAAAGGTTTTGCATTTGAATGCGACCCGTCGTTACGGTGCGATTTTGCAAAAAAAAAATGGAGAACCGCGCTTCCATCCGCTAGGACCCGTTGGATCCGCTCTCTTTCTGAGTCAAAACAGATCGCTGCGGGGCCGGGATCGATCTTGAAATGCGCGCGCGCGCTTCGCCGGGGCCCGCGGCAAACCGCGCCGCCCGGAATTCGCGGGTCTCGAAGGACACCTCGGCAAGGAAGAGTCCACACGCCGTGGTCGGCCGCGTGTCCTAGTTTCGCGCAGGACGCGCCGCGCCGGGCCACGGTGCATCTCTCCGATACCCCGGGGGCAATATGTGTCGAGGGAGTTGCGTCACGCGAGGCACGCACGTCGTGCGCGGCAAGAAAAATGCGCGAGCGGACCGACCGTCGAACCGGTTATAACGACGAGTCAACATCCAGCGAATCGCGGACTCGAGTGAAGGAAACGATACGGAGAATATTATGTGTTCGATCGTGTCCTTGGTAAAGGAACGGGCGTTCACGAAAAAGATTTATTTTGCAGTCTTCTTTGCACTCTGAAAAAAAAGTGCCGACGAGAGATCCTTCCGGTAATTTCCAGAAAAGTAATTGGCTTCGGAGAGAATTTTCTCTTGCTATTTGTCCTGAAAATCGTGTGATCGTGGGACGACGTGGCGGTTTGAACAACTTTATGAGTTTTTAAAATTTTTATTATACGTTCTATTAGTAAATTGTATATGGTAATATTTCAAAAACTCACAAATTTCTTGAAAACGTCCCACGATTACACGATTTTCAGGGTAAATTTTAAGAGGATAATTCCGAGGGAAAAACCACCATTGTGGTGTACAGATTTGGCGCATTATTAGGCATTTTTTGGGCATTATAAAGACAAAACAAGATAAGATAAAAATAAATAAGATAAAACAAGATAATAAGATAAAGTAACGCCCACTGGGCATTAATGGGGATTTGTGTACAAGATTTCGGTCAGTGGTTTCCCCCTCGGGAGATTCTTCCCGCGTACTTTTATATTTTAAATTATTACATTTTGCATTAATTGAATCGAATGAATCGAATGAAACGATGAATCGAAACTCAACGAGCGAGTATCGATCTCGGACACGGAATATTGGTCCTGTTCCAGCGCGATCGGATCGCTTAAATTTGATAGGACGCGTCGACGTCTCCTCGGTCGGCGAAACTCGCTCGCGACGACGCGTTTGATTTCGCGCGGAGACAATCGGGATCGCGCAGATTCCGATCCTGGAACTCTCTCTTTGTTTCGTTCCGCCTCCCTCCGTCGGCCCGTCCGTTTCCACTTCTCTCTCCTCCCAGACGACGGTGTTTCACACAGCGCGTGTATGTACTCGACGACGTGACACGGTCTAACGGCATTCACCCGACCTCGTCAACCCGTTCCTCTCCCCGTACGCGTGCATTCCTGCGTCTTCCTCGCTCTTACGTCGCGCGTCGCCCGCGATAACACTTCCGTCACGCGTGTGCGCGCACAATCGTTTGTCATATCGCGACGGGTCATGCGAATCCGACGCGCGGCAGTTATGTCAAAACTCGCTTTATCTCACGGGCCACACGAGCAATTTCGCACAATTTTATACCGACGGTTTTCGACATTTACCGGCGTCGTGGACTGGGATTTATTCGCCGAATTTTGTCTCAACGTTCACGCCGTTATATTTAACTCGATGAGCAATCGCCACTGCTCCTACTCAATGTCGTTTAATTTAACGATGGAGTTGAAAGAATCCGTAAAATGGTCTGAATAAAAGACGTGGTTGTTTTCTACCTACAGTTTGTATTAAAATGATCAATTTTACTGCACACGATAGTTAAAAGTAACAACATATTGAGTAGAAGCAGTGGCGACTACTTGTCCGGTCAAATTTGACTTACTGTGTCGCTACGAAATTTTATTAATGCAGAAATCGATGACCCGCGATTATTTTTGGCAGCCGTTTTACGTCCGACTTGGCAACTTTCTAAAATGGCGACAATTCGTAAGAATGTTTAATGAGTACAATACTAAACGTATGCAATAACAGATTCTCTATCTTTTCTCTCTCGTGTCTCTATATTTTATATCGAATGAACAATCGCCACTGCTCCTATTCAACATATCGTTTAATTTAACGATGGAGTTGAAAGAATCCGCAAAATGATCTGAATAAAAGACGTGGTTGTTTTCTATCTACAATTCGTATTAAAAATGATTCACTGAAATAAACATTATATGCCACAAATAAATTTTCAAAGACTTTTCTCGGCGTGGCAGCCGTTTAACATCCGATTTGGCAACTTTCCAAAATGGCAATAATTCGTAAAAATGTTTAATAAATACAATACTAAACGTATGCAATAACAAATTCTCTATCTTTTCTCTCTCGTGTCCCTATATTTTATATCGAATGAACAATCATTCGTTTTGCTCCTTTCGTATTCGCGTGATTCAATTACCGCATCTTGCAGCCTCGTCTACCTCTCGCACTTTCTGCGCAAATAAAGATCGCGGAGATCAATAAACTCCTTTATCAGTAATTGCGCAAACGAACAAAACTGCATCTCGCGTACAGTATCACTCGTTCGAGTAACGCTGGAATTTCCTTCCCTTTCCCCGATCAGAACATTCACGTCACAGCTAACGGAGATAGCTTCGATAGTGGTAGGAAAATACTTGGTGTACATTTAAGTCTGGCTTTAATAATATGCAGCGGCGCGCACGCAATACATTACGTCGCGACAATTGCTGCTCCAGTTCCGTCAAGAATGCTGCGGGACAGTATTATGCATGGATCCCGGCTTAACTCATTTTCCGCAACATCGACGAGTAAACTAAAACGCTGCAAGAGCGATTTCGCGCCGCGTGATTTTGAAATGAAGATTTCGGACCGACGATTCCTTTTCTTTCCTTTCAAGCTCGCCTTTCAAAGTCGCATCGAAATGACGAGGAACGAAAGAGAAATTATTTTACGAAAGAAGGACACACCGAGAAGAATTTTCATCGGATAAACCAATTATAAGATTGTGTTTCCGGCGGTTGTTTTCCGATTAAATTATGGAAAAGCCGATCATTTTTCATCGGATATACAATTGAATCGGATATATCTGGTTGTTATTGTGTAATCGGATCATCCAATTATACCTAATCAGACATTTTTCTCAGTGTATCGCTCGCAGTCGCCAGTGATGATTGAAAATTAAATGGTACGCTTATTGTCAACTCAACTGGCAAATTTTACTAAACTAGAGATGACCCAAACGCGCGCTTCGCGCGCGCAATTTATAGTTGAGCATTGTATATTTTTAAGAATTTCTATATATGCGACGAAGTAATTATATACGTCAATTTAAAATAAAAAGTAATTTATCACTCACTGATACGATTCGCAATCGCAGAGTTGTACATCATGTATGTTAAACTGTAAAAATACAGATATGTATATGATTAGTATAGGCTAATTCTGTCAAATCGAAATTATTGTACTAAATATGCTTCATATTTTATATTTTAAAAAATAGGTATTTATTAAGATAATTATATAAAATGCTGAAAAAGTCTTCCTTTTAAATATAAATTCACAAAATTTTATACATTGGTTTTGTCTCTAACACTTATTCGACTCCTCGTTCGAATCATTTAAATAAATAAAATAAAAACACAGAACAGATGCTTTATTTTGCACAAGTAACAATTAAATAACATAAAAATTTAAGACACTTACCTTACGATTTCTCCGCCGTTGCCCGACGCCTCCTCGGCCTCCTCCTCCTCTTAGATTTCCTTGTTGCACTCACACAACACTCACTCGCGAAAATCATCGATCGCGCGAAATTTCCGGCACTCCCGCGGTATGAAATACCGCGAACACACAAAATATTATTAACTTCTGCGTTATCGGTTTCCAAGACTTTCTGTCATACAAATTACTCACAACTTGCATTTTTGATTCGGAAGAATAGGATAATGGATAAATTACTTTCGAATTGGTGACATAAAACGCAACGCGAGCATCGGAAGCATAATCTGCGGCAAAGAAATAATGTAACGACGTGCAATAAGCGACTTTCTTTACTTCCCGCCCGTTCGAGTTGCGAGGAACGACAGAGCGAAGT